>NC_053023.1:96708941-96751017 GCF_003073215.2 Triticum urartu
CTTACGTTCCGCTCTATCGGCTAAGGTAGCGCTAGGAGAACTACTGCGATTGTTCCCCGGTTCTGCTGGGTTCAGCACCTCAGTAGAGAAAGCTAAAACTGACTGTCATGATAAGGCGAGAGACTGGTCGCTGTTCGGCGAGGTTTTTTGAGTCCCTAAAGACTTATGCCGCTTAGGGCGAGGGGCCGGCCCTGTCCGGCTTATAGGCGTGTATCGCGCCCCAAATTCGGCCTTCCAAATACCCGGGGCTTCGCCGAAATTTAAAATTATAGAATTCTATGGCTAAGTGAGAGTGATAAAGCATTATTAGTCCGGTTGCCTTGTTCGTTGTGCTGAGCACCTCCCTCGAAGGACCCAAATATGGGAACAAGAGTGCTCAGGTTTATCCCGAACACCCCAGCACTCATGGCATGGGGGCAGAAGCCGAGGACTAGCCATCTCTCAGATTGGATAAACGGCCAAACAGAAGGTAATATTTTAAATTCACATAAGCGTTGCATAGCGCATATGAAACAAGTTTTCATCATACAGGATCACTCGAGCAAGTCTCATTCAAATATTACATCTTTTGAACACTCGTCCGCGATGAGACGGGCGCCCGGCAGAACACCCTCGTAGTACATCTCGGGGTGGCGGTGCTCCTTGCCCTCTGGCGGCCCCTCCTTGATCAGCTTCACGGCGTCTAGCTTGACCCACTGCAATTTCACACGGGCGAAAGCCTGGCGTGCACCTTCAATGCAGACAGATCGCTTGACGACCTCCAGCCGCGGGCAGGCATCCACGAGCCGCCTCACCAGGCCGAAGAAGCTGTTCGGAAGGGCGTCGCCAGGCCACAACTGGACTATAAAGCTCTTCATGGCCTGATCGGCCGCCTTATGTAGCTCGACCATCTGCTTCAGCTGGTCGCTCATTGGCACCGGATGTTCAGCCTCAGCATACTGAGACCAGAACATCTTCTCTGTCGAGCTTCCGTCCTCGGCCTGGTAAAATTGTGCAGCATCGGACACACTGCAGGGCAAATCTGCGAATGCTCTTGAAGAGCTCCGGATCCGGGTAAGTAATCGGTAATTTACTTTTACATGCTTGCTTTGCATATAGAAAGCCTTACCTGCCGCTATCTTCTTCATCGCGTCGATCTCTTGGAGGGCCTTTTGGGCTTCGGCCTTGGCACTTTTTACACTCTCGAGGGCCGCGGCAAGCTCAGACTCCCGCGTCTTGGAGTCAAGCTCCAACGCCTCGTGCTTCGCCACAAGAGCCTGGAGCTCTTGCTGCACCTCGCCCACCCGAGCCTCGTGCTTCTCTCGCTCGGTGTGCTCCTTGGCCGCTGTATCTTCGGCCTTGGTTAGTGCTTGCTTCAGGGTCGCCACCTCGGTCGTGGCCCCTGGCAAACATACGATGATCCCGTCATTTTGCAATCGCGTCCTCTTTTATATATATACATAAGACAGGGTATTACTTACCCTTGTTCTTCTCGAGCTGCCTCTTGGAAAGGCCGAGCTCTTTCCTGGACCCCTCGAGGTCCTGCTTTAGTACGGCGACCTCCGCAGTCAGTGCGGCGGACGCCAGCAGCGAAGCCTGCATATGCATATTGACACAATTATTTTAGACTCCTGCGATATTATTTGATCCTCTGTTCGGCTTTTCTTTGTGAACACCGAACAAAGCATCAGGGGCTACTGTCTATGCGGTAATATTTCTACTACATTTTAAAACACTTACCTCAAAGCCTGCTAGAAGGCTGGCACAGGCTTCAGTCAATCCGCTCTTGGCGGACTGAACCTTCTGGATCACCGCACTCATGATAGTGCGGTGCTCCTCGTCGATGGAAGCGCTGCGAAGCGCTTCCAGCAGATTGTCCGGTGCCTCTGGATGGACAGAGGTCACCGGCACAGGTGTCTTGCCCCTCTTAGAAGGAGGCCACCTGCCCGAGCCCGGAACCGCTAGAGGGTCCGGCACGGTGTTCGGCTGAGGGCCGAACTCGGAGCTCTCGGGGGCCCCATCCCCGCGGCTCCCGGAGTCTGGAAGGTTGCCTTGAGGTGCCTCCAGGACTGTCTCCCCTCGATCCGGTGCCTCTTGAGACAACACCTCGGTGTCGTCGGCGGGATGAAGGGAGGTGGCGGTCGGGACTGGATCGCTATCCATGTCCGACAAGCCCAAGGAGCCGTCCGATGATACATCGATACTGGCTCATGGCGGCCTGCATGATTGCGTTCGGCGTTAGGGAAAGCAGTGCGACAAAGGAATCCTAGGAGTTACTCTGGTATCCGAATACTTACGATCTCCCCAGGGGCTTGACCCTGGGCAACCACTCGCCTTCGCCTTCATCGGCGGCGGTGGAACTGTCCGGAAGGAGAGTCCTTCCCTTCTTGGACCCTTCGGCCTCCCCGGTTGGGGCGGCCTTCCTTTTCTTGTCTCCCCCAGTCGGTGGGGGGGCATCTTCTTCTTCTTCTTCCTCATCTTCGGGAGTAGAGAGCATTGCAGAGTCATCGGACGGTGAGTCCGACGACGCCTGGCATCGGGAACTCTTTCGGGTTCCCTTGGCCTTCTTGGTATTCTCCGGCACCTTATAAGGGGCCGAAGTCAGCATCTTCTCCAGAAGAGCGTCTGCGGGGCCTTCGGGCAAAGGAGCCGGACAGTCGATCTGTCCGGCCATCTTTTGCCAGTCCTGTCAAAGGTATGAGAGTTTAGATCCCGCATAGAGTCAATCTATATAAAAAATAATTATCCTATGAAAGGTAAAACAGCTTACCGCACTGGCTTGGCGCTTCGCGCTGAATCCGCAATCCTCAGTAATAGGGGGGGATCTCGACACTTTTGAACAGCACCCTCCAGGCGTCTTCATGAGTTGTGTCGAAGAGCCTATTCAGAGTTCGATGCTGCACCGGATTGAACTCCCACAAGTTGAACTCCCGTTGTTGGCACGGGAGTATCCGACGGATGAGCATAACTTGGACTATGTTGACAAGCTTGAGCTTCTTGTCCACCATGTTTTGAATACATGTTTGGACTCCGGTCAGCTCTTTCGAACTACCCCAGGACAGGCCCTTCTCTTTCCAGGAGGTGAGCCGCGTGGGGATGCCAGATCGGAACTCGGGGGCCGCTACCCATGCAGGGTCGCGCGGCTCGGTGATATAGAACCACCCCGATTGCCACCCCTTTATGGTTTCCACAAAGGAGCCCTCGAGCCATGTTATGTTGGGCATCTTGCCCACCATTGCGCCTCCGCACTCCGCCTGGCGGCCGCCCACGACCTTCGGCTTGACATTGAAGGTCTTCAGCCATAAGCCGAAGTGGGGCTTGATGCGGAGGAAGGCCTCGCACACGACGATAAACGCCGAGATGTTGAGGATGAAGTTCGGGGCCAGATCCTGGAAATCCAGGCCGTAATAAAACATGAGCCCTTGGACGAAGGGATGGAGAGGGAACCCCAGTCCACGGAGGAAATGGGTGAGGAATACTACCCTCTCATGGAGCCTGGGGGTGGGGATGAGCTGCCCCTCATCTGGGAGCCGGTGCGCGATGTCGTCGGGCAGGTATCCGGCTCTCCTCAGTTTCTTGATGTCTCCCTCCATGACGGAGGAGACCATCCACTTGCCTCCCGCTCCGGACATGATTGGAGAAGGTCGAGGTGGGAAGTGCGGACTTGGGCGCTAGAGCTCGAGTGTGCGAAAACGGATGGGTAAGGGAGGAAGAAGGCGTGGATAGAAAGGTGAATCCTTATCCCTTTATATGGGCGGACGAAACCAAGCGTCCCCACTGTTGGGGAACGTAGCAATAATTCAAAATTTTCCTACATGTCACCAAGATCTATCTATGGAGAGACTAGCAACGAGGGGAAGGAGAGTGCATCTACATACCCTTGTAGATCGCTAAGCGGAAGCATTCAAGTGAACAGGGTTGATCGAGTCGTACTCGTCGTGATCCAAATCACCGATGACCAAGTGCCGAACGGACGGCACCTCCGCGTTCAACACACGTACAGCCCGATGAAGTCTCCCATGTCTTGATCCAGCAAGTAGAGAGGGAGAGGTCGAGGAAGACTCCATCCAGCAGTAGCACAACAGCGTGGTGGTGATGGAGGAGCGTGGCAATCCTGCAGGGCTTCGCCAAGCACCGCGAGATATGAGGAGAAAGAGAGGGAGGGCTGCACCAACAGGCAGAGATCAGATCACGTGTTATGGGCAGCCCCAGGCCTCACTATATATAGGGGAGAGAGAGGAGGGTGCGACCCCTCTAGGGTTCCCACCCCTAGGGGGGCGGCAGCCCTAGATGGGAAAGGGGAGGCGGCCAAGAGGGGGAGAGAGGGGGCGCCCCCTAGGGTGGGCCTTAGGCCCATCTAAGCCTAGGGTTTCCCCTCTCTCCTCCTTTGCTGCGCCTTGGGCCTTGTGGGAGGCGCACCAGTCCACTTAGGGGCTGGTCCCTCACCACCCTTGGCCCATGCAAGCCTCCGGGGCTGGTGGCCCCACTTGGTGGACCCCGGGACCCTCCCGGTGGTCCCGGTACATTACCGATAAACCCCGAAACCTTTCCGGTGACCAAAACAGGACTTCCCATATATAAATCTTTACCTCCGGACCATTCCGGAACTCCTCGTGACGTCCGGGATCTCATCCGGGACTCCGAACAACATTCGGTAACCACATACAAGCTTCCTTTATAACCCTAGCGTCACCGAACCTTAAGTGTGTAGACCCTACGGGTTCGGGAGACATGCAGACATGACCGAGACGTTCTCCGGTCAATAACCAACAGCGGGATCTGGATACCCATGTTGGCTCCCACATGTTCCACGATGATCTCATCGGATGAACCACGATGTCAAGGACTTAATCAATCCCGTATACAATTCCCTTTGTCTAGCGGTATTGTACTTGCCCGAGATTCGATCGTCGGTATCCCTATACCTTGTTCAATCTCGTTACCGGCAAGTCTCTTTACTCGTTCCGTAACACATCATCCCGTGATCAACTCCTTGATCACACTGTGCACATTATGATGATGTCCTACCGAGTGGGCCCAGAGACACCTCTCCGTCACACGGAGTGACAAATCCCAGTCTCGATTCGTGCCAACCCAACAGACACTTTCGGAGATAACTGTAGTGTACCTTTATAGCCACCCAGTTACGTTGTGACGTTTGGCACACCCAAAGCATTCCTACGGTATCCGGGAGTTGCACAATCTCATGGTCTAAGGAAATGATACTTGACATTAGAAAAGCTTTAGCATACGAACTACACGATCTTGTGCTATGCTTAGGATTGGGTCTTGTCCATCACATCATTATCCTAATGATGTGATCCCGTTATCAATGACATCCAATGTCCATGGTCAGGAAACCGTAACCATCTATTGATCAACGAGCTAGTCAACTAGAGGCTTACTAGGGACATGGTGTTGTCTATGTATCCACACATGTATCTGAGTTTCCTATCAATACAATTATAGCATGGATAATAAACGATTATCATGAACAAGGAAATATAATAATAACTAATTTATTATTGCCTCTAGGGCATATTTCCAACACCCACTTGCCTGGTAAAACTCGCTTATCCCCCAAGCGCCGCAATTGATGGCGCGGTTGGGTTACCCACGCCCGTATTGATGAGAATCCCGTAATAAGGGGACACGATCTCTGCTTTGACAAGACGTGTCGAAAAACTGCCTCGCGTTATGTGCGGGGCTGGTTAAAAGAAACGGTTCGAATAATCACCGGGCCATGACGTAACGTCATGCTGCCAAAACAAGCCAGCAAATTAGATCTGCGAAAATATTATTCTCTCTACGGTGGAATGTGGAACTTATTTTGCAGGGTCGGACACTATCCTCGTATTCAAATTCTTCTGTGGTGTATTCGGAGAAGGAACCCGTCTTGCAATGCCGAAGACAATACTGCGCGCCGGACTCATCGTCATTGAAGCCTAGTTCAGGGGCTATTGAGAGAGTCCTGGATTAGGGGGTCTCCGGATAGCCGGACTATCTCCATTGGCCAGACTGTTAGACTATGAAGATACAAGATTGAAGACTTCATCTCGTGTCCGGATGGGACTCGACTTGGCGTGGAAGGCAAGCTAGGCAGTACGGATATGGATATCTCCTCCTTTGTAACCGACCTTGTGTAACCCTAACCCTCTCCGGTGTCTATATAAACTGAAGGGTTTTAGTCCGTAGGACAACAACCATAACATACAATCATACCATAAGCTAGCTTCTAGGGTTTAGCCTCTCTGATCTCGTGGTAGATCTACTCTTGTACTACCCATATCATCAATATTAATCAAGCAGGACGTAGGGTTTTACCTCCATCAAGAGGGCCCGAACCTGGGTAAAACATCATGTCCCCTGCCTCCTGTTACCATCCGGCCTAGACGCACAATTCGGGACCCCCTACCCGAGATCCACCGGTTTTGACACCGACACAGAGCATGAATTATTTATTGATTGTCTTGCTTATGAGTGGCGGTCGGGGACGAGCGATGGTCTTTCCCTACCAATCTATCCCCCTAGGAGCTAGCCTCTCTAATACCGCGCACTTTTCGTCGGTATCATACACCCACCAAATACCTTCCTCAAAACAGCCACCATACCTACCTATCATGGCATTTCCATAGCCATTCCGAGATATATTGCCATGCAACTTTCCACCGTTCTAGCATGATCATGTAGTTGACATCGTATTTGTGGCAAAGCCACCATTCATAATTCTTTCATACATGTCACTCTTGATTCATTGCATATCCCGGTACACCGCCGGAGGCATTCATATAGAGTCATATTTTGTTCTAAGTATCGAGTTGTAATTGTTGAGTTGTGAGAAAAATAAAAGTGTGATGATCATCATTTTTAGAGCATTGTCCCAAGTGAGGAAAGGATGATGGAGACTATGATTCCCCCACAAGTCGGGATGAGACTCCGGACGAAAAAAAGAGAAGGCCCAAACAAAAAAATGAGAGAAAAAGAGAGAAGGGACAATGTTACTATCCTTTTACCACACTTGTGCTTCAAAGTAGCACCATGATCTTCATGATAGAGAGTCTCTCATCATGTCACTTTCATATACTAGTGGGAATTTTTCATTATAGAACTTGGCTTGTATATTCCAATGATGGGCTTCCTCAAAATGCCCTAGATCTTCGTGAGCAAGCGAGTTGGATGCACACCCACTTAGTTTCTTTTGAGTTTTCATATACTTATAGCTCTAGTGCATCCGTTGCATGGCAATCCCTACTCACTCACATTGATATCTATTGATGGGCATCTCCATAGCCCGTTGATACGCCTAGTTGATGTGAGACTATCTTCTCCCTTTTTGTCTTCTCCACAACCACCATTCTATTCCACATATAGTGCTATATCCATGGCTCACACTCATGTATTGCGTGAAGATCAAAAAAGTTTTGAAAATGTCAAAAGTATGAAACAATTGCTTGGCTTGTCATCGGGGTTGTGCATGATTTAAATACTTTGTGTGGTGAAGATAGAGCATAGCCAGACTATATGATTTTGTAGGGATAGCTTTCTTTTGCCATGTTATTTTGAGAAGACATAATTGCTTTGTTAGTATGCTTGAAGTATTATTATTTTTATGTCAACATGAACTTTTGTCTTGAATCTTTTGAATCTGAATATTCATACCATAATTAAGAAGATTTACATTGAAATTATGCCAAGTAGCACTCCACATCAAAAATTCCGTTTTTATCATTTACCTACTCGAGGACGAGCAGGAATTAAGCATGGGGATGCTTGATACGTCTCCAACGTATCTATAATTTTTTATTGCTCCATGCTATATTATCTACTATTTTGGACATTATTGGGCTTTATTATCCACTTTTATATTATTTTTGGGACTAACCTATTAATCGGAGGCCCAGCCCAGAATTGTTGTTTTTTGCCTGTTTTAGGGTTTCGAAGAAAAGGAATATCAAACGGAGTCCAAACAGAATGAAACCTTCGGAAACGTGATTTTCTCATCAGATAAGATCCAGGTGTAACGCCCCGAGACCAATGTGCTAGGTGTCTTCCAGTTATTCGCTGTTGTTGCCTTGTCATGTGCTTGCGTGTCATGCATTGCATATCATGTCATCATGTGCATTTCATATGCATACGTGTTCGTCTCATGCATCCGAGCATTTTCCCCATTGTCCGTTTTGCAATCCGGCGCTCCTATGTCATCCGGTGTCTCTTTCTACCTCTTTTCGTGTGCGGGTGTTAAACTTTTTCGGATTGGAGCGAGACTTGTCATGCGGCCTTGGTTTACTACCGGTAGACCGCATGTCAAGTTTCGTGCCATTTGGACTTCGTTTGATACTCCAAGGGTTAACCGAGGGACCGAAAAGGCCTCGTCTGTGTTGCAGCCCAACACCCCTCCAAAGTGGCCCAAAACCCACCTAAACCTCCTCCATCACCTAGGCCGTTCGATCACGATCGCGTGGCCGAAAATCGCACCTCATTTGGACTCTCCTAGCTCCCTCTACCTATAAATATGTGCATCTCCCCCGAAATTCGGGTCTAAACCTAGATCCACTCCTCTTCCGCACGTCAGGACGCATCTGCGCCGCTCCCCTCCATGTCGCCCCGGCCAATCATGGGCTGCCACGTCAGCCCCGCCGTCGCCCGCACCCAACCGCGTCGTGCCATGTTTCACTCCGCCGGTTCCTGCCCGCTCAGCCGCCGTCGGGCCCGCCGCTACCCAGATCCGGCCCTCCCGGCCCGGTACGCCGCTCACCGCCGCCGATCCACCGCCCGAGCGCGCCGCTCGCCGCGCCTCCTCACTCCGTTGTGCCCTCGTCGCTGGATATCACCGCCTCCTCGCCGGACGACGTCGAGCCTCGTCGGAGCGCGGCACCCTCTCCGCATGTCGACCGCCGGAACGAGCTCCTCTCCTCCGCCGGCGCGCGCCCTCGGTCGGCGCCGCCCCATCCCCCGCTCATCCCCGCCGGCACCTGCTCGCCGGAGCACCGGCGCGCCACCGTCGCCTTTCGCGAGATCGGGAGGAGCCCGATCCACGTCACCCCGTTGACCTCCCCCGTGGGCCTCGTGGTCCGGCCCAGCTCCGACCGGCCCAGCTCCGTCTCTCTCCGGCCCAAGGCCACGCGGGTGAGAAGCCCTGCTACCCGCCGCCCTGAGCGTCGTTTAACTAAAACACATTCATTTGTTTTTTTTTTCTGAAACGACCAAGTCCTCAAATCCTCATATTTTATGCCCCTGTTCGTCGCATCATAACTCCGCACCCGTAGCTCCGTTTTGGGCGTGTAGCATATCAAAATGTTCATCTCGAAGAGTACATAATTTCATCTCACTGCATCATTTTCATTTGAGCTCATCTTGATGCCTGAAATGCTATTGGAAGAGGGCTATGTGATGATAGTTTCAGATCTGTTTCAGCAAATGGCCTTTTGTCATTTTTGCCATGATTAATGTGTGCATGCTATGATCTTGAGCTCTACATGTGTTTTGATGTATGCCATGCCATCTTTACAGGGGTGCATGCCATGCATTTTTGTGATCTTTGTGGTGACTAGCACAAGCATGCAAAGTAGCTTACTCAATTATGCTGATTTCAGGGACTTGGAATTTCACTAAGTCCTTGTCCTGCTATTGTTTTTATGCCTTATGTTCATGTTGTTTCCTAGTGATCCGTGCCTCTTTTGAGCATGATCAGTAAGGATGTTTTGTAGACAATGTTGTGCTCTATCCATCCATGTCTTTGTTTGCAATTATGGAGCACCCTAGCTTGAGTCAATCGAGCTCTACTTTTGCTATAAAATGTTCCTGCCAGATTGTTAACATGTTTTGCAATTTTGCCAAGCTTGTTGTTGTTGATCCGTGCATGCTATGTTGTTGTTCTTACCATGTTTAGCTTCTATGCCACGTCTAATTGATGGGTGTATGCTTAGATTATCATGTCATGCTTTGTAGTGAGTGCATCGAGCTCGTAAACATGCCTACTCGTTATCTGTTTTGCATGCTCCTGTTTTTCACTAAGTCTGAATCTGTTTATGTTTTTGCTATGTTCACATGCTTTCAATTGTATTTCCTGATCCCTTTTGGCTCATGGTCACTAAGGGACTTTTGTTATATGCTTTGAGTATCTTCATGCCATGCCTTGCTTTGACTTGATATGTTCCTGTAGCATATAGTTATCGTGCTCTAAATATTGCTTCCTGATGATAAATTCCTGACATGCTGTTAATTTCACTAAGTCTGTAACCTGTTATCGTTTGCACTTTTTCCATGCTTGTTTGAACCTGTTATTGAGTGAATTAGCCGTAGCTCAATGTTCATCTTTTGTCAAGCATCTTGAGTGGATCCCTGCCATGTATTTTTTTGTCATGTTCGATTGCTGTAGCATGTTGTTCTTGATGCATTTAGGTGGTCTCGTGCTGTTTATCGCAGTTCGGTGCCATATTTGTTTTGCTTGCCATTTCCAAACCGTGCATCCGATTCCAGTGATCTTTATATCAATTTCAATCGAAATCAACTCCTCTTTCCAGTGGCACTCTTGGATTTCCAAGTTGAGGCCAGGTTCAATCATTCCTTTCCAAATCATGCATATGCATCACATACCGCATCCCGCATATCATGCCATGTTCATGTGTTGGTTGTTCACTATGTTGTGTGCTTTTTTCCGGTGTTGCTTCTTCGAGTTGGTTCTGATATCGTCGCGTTTGTGAGGATCCGTTTGGCTACGTCCGTTTGCCTTCTTCATGGACTCGTTCTTCTTCCTTGCGGGATCTCAGGCAAGATGACCATACCCTCGAAATGACTTCTATCTTTGCTTGCTAGATGCTCGCTCTTTTGCTATGCCTATGTTGCGATACCTACCACTTGCTTATCATGCCTCCCATTTTGTTAAGCCAAGCCTCTAACCCACCTTGTCCTAGCAAACCGTTGTTTGGCTATGTTACCGCTTTGCTCAGCCCCTCTTATAGCGTTGTTAGTTGCAGGTGAAGATTGGAGTTTGTTCCTTGTTGGAACATGGATATTTTGTTGGGATATCACAATATCTCCTATTTAATTAATGCATCTATATACTTGGTAAAGGGTGGAAGGCTCGGCCTTATGCCTGGTGTTTTGTTCCACTCTTGCCGCCCTAGTTTCCGTCATATCGGTGTTATGTTCCCGGATTTTGCGTTCCTTACACGGTTGGGTTATAATGGGAACCCCTTGATAGTTCGCCTTGAATAAAACTCCTCCAGCAATGCCCAACACTGGTTTTACCATTCGCCACCTAGCCTCTTTTCCCTTGGGAGTCATGCTCCCGAGGGTCATCTTATTTTAACCCCCCCGGGCCAGTGCTCCTCTGAGTATTGGTCCAAACTAGAGCCCTGTGCAGCGCCCCCTCGGGGAAACTTGAGGTTTGGTTTTAGTTGTATGGAGCGCTCATCTGAGTGTGCCCTAAGAACGAGATATGTGCAGCTCCTATCGGGATTTTTCGGCACATTCGGGCGGTGTTGCTGGACTTGTTTTACCATTGTCGAGGATGTCTTGTAACCGGGATGCCGAGTCTGATCGCATTGTCTTGGGAGAAGGAATATCCTTTGTTGACCGTGAGAGCTTGTGATTGGCTAAGTTGGGACACCCCTGCAGGGATTTGAACTTTCGAAAGTCGTGCCCGCGGTTATGGGCAGATGGGAATTTGTTAATGTCCGGTTGTAGAAAACCTGAAGTTGATCTTAATTAAAATACATCAACCACGTGTGTAGCCGTGATGGTCTCTTCTCGGCGGAGTCCGGGAAGTGAACACGGTGTTGGAGTGATGCTTGACGTAGGTTGTTCTAGGATCACTTCTTGATCATAGATTCTCGATCGTGCTTTGCCTTCTCTTCTCGCTCTCTTTTGCGTATGTAACCCACCATATATGCTAGTCGCTTGCTGCAGCTCCACCTCATACCTTTTTCCTTACCCATAAGCTTAAATAGTCTTGATAGCGAGGGTGTGAGATTGATGAGTCCCCGTGAGTCACAGATTCCTTCCAAAACCAGTTTGCAGGTGCCGATGTTATCGTGCAGGTGACGCAACCGAGCTCAAGGAGGAGCTCGATGAAGATCTTGTCCTTTGTGTTGTTTCGTTCTAGTTGATCAGTAGTGGAGCCCAGTTGGGGTCGATCAGGGATCTGTGTAGCATTTGGGGTAGTCTTCTTTTATTTTGGTTCCGTAGTCGGACCTTGATTGTATCTGGATGATGTAATGTTATATTCTTGTATTGTGTGAAGTGGCGATTGTAAGCCAACTATGTATCTTTTCCCTTATTGTATTACATGGGTTGTTTGTGAATATTACCTCACTTGCAACATTGCTTTCAATGCGGTTATGCCTCTAAGTCGTGCTTCGACACGTGGGAGATATAGCCGCATCGAGGGCGTTACACCAGGAGACTTGGACCCTCCGTCAAGAAAGCCACGAGGCGGTCACAAGGGTGGAGGGCGCCCCCCAGGGTGCGCCCCCTGCCTCGTGGGCCCCTCGAAGCTCCACCGATGTACTTCTTCCTCCTATATATATCCACGTACCCCCAAACGATCAGATACGGAGCCAAAAACCTAATTCCACTGCCGCAACTTTCTGTATCCACGAGATCCCATCTTGGGGCCTGTTCCAGAGTTCCGCCGGAGGGGGCATCGATCACGGAGGGCTTCTACATCATCATCCAAGCCTCTCCGATGAAGTGTGAGTAGTTTACTTCAGACCTACGGGTCCATAGTTAGTAGCTAGATGGCTTCTTCTCTCTTTTTGGATCTCAATACAATGTTCTCCCCCTCTCTCGTGGAGATCTATTCGATGTAATCTTCTTTTTGCGATGTGTTTGTTGAGACCGATGAATTGTGGGTTTATGATCAAGTCTATCTATGAATAATATTTGAATCTTCTCTGAATTCTTTTATGTATGATTGGTTATCTTTGCAAGTCTCTTCGAATTATCAGTTTGGTTTGGCCTACTAGATTGGTTGTTCTTGCCATGGGAGAAGTGCTTAGATTTGGGTTCGATCTTGTGGTGTCCTTTCCTAGTGACAGAAGGGGCAGCAAAGCACATGTTGTATCGTTGCCATCGAGGATAACAAGATGGGGTTTTTATCATATTGCATGAAACTATCCCTCTACATCATGTCATCTTGCTTAAGGCGTTACTCTGTTTTTAACTTAATACTCTAGATGCATGCTGGATAGCGGTCGATGAGTGGAGTAATAGTAGTAGATGCAGGCAGGAGTCGGTCTACTTGTCTCGGACGTGATGCATATATACATGATCATACCTAGATATTCTCATAACTATGCTCAATTCTGTCAATTGCTCAACAGTAGTTTGTTCACCCACCGTAGAATACTTATGCTCTTGAGAGAAGCCACTAGTGAAACCTATGGCCCCCGGGTCTCTTTCTCATCATATCAATCTCCATCACTTTATTATTGCTTTGGTTTTACTTTACTTTTACTTTTTACTTTGCATCTCTATACCAAAAATACCAAAAATATCATTTATCATCTCTATCAAATCTCACTTTCGTAAGTGACCGTGAAGGGATTGACAACCCCTAAGCGCGTTGGTTGCGTTGAGCTATTGTTTTTGTGTAAGTACGAGGGACTCGCGCGTAGCCTCCTACTGGATTGATACCTTGGTTCTCAAAAACTGAGGGAAATACTTACGCTACTTTGCTGCATCATCCTCTCCTCTTCGGGGAAATCCAACGCAGTGCTCAAGAGGTAGCAGTACGCAAATACCACGGCAGCTAACTCGAGGTCATGGGTGGGGTAGTTTTGTTCATGGGGCTTTAACTGGCGAAAGGCATAGGCTATGACTCTCCCATTTTGCATTAGCACACATCCCAAACCAACTCTAGAGGCATCACAATATACTATGAATGCTTTGACTAGTTAGGGTAGAGCCAATACAGGAGCGACTGTGAGCCGTTTCTTTAACTCCTGAAAACTTTGCTCACACTTGTCATTCCAGTCAAATGGAACTTTCTTCGTTGGTAATTTGGTCATATGAACCTTCGATAATATCCAGCTAAACCAAGGAAGCTACGAATCTCTGTTACGTTGGTCGGAGATTTCCATGCCAACATTGCATCCACTTTAGCAGGATCTACGGCTATCCCTTTCCCTAATATAATGTGTCCTAAGAAGGACACTTCTTCTAGCCAAAATTCACACTCTTTGAATTTGGCATAGAGTTGTTTTTTTCTCAAGGTCTATAGCACTATCCGGAGATGTTCAGCATGTTCCTCAATACTTCAAGAGTATATGAGGATATCATCGATGAACACAACCACAAACTTATCTAAGTAGGGCACGAGGACTATGTTCATCAGGTTCATGAAAACTGTTGGTGCATTTGTGAGCCCGAAGGGAACAACCATGAATTCATGGTGACCATATCGGGTTATGAAAGCAGTCTTAGGTATATCTTCTTCCTTTACTTTTAGTTGGTGGTACCCTGACCGGAGATCTATTTTTGAGAACACGGTGGCTCCTTTCAATTGATCAAATAGATCATCTATCCGAGGTAGTGGGTACTTATTCTTAATGGTCGCCTCATTCAAGGCTCGATAATCCACACATAGCCTCACACTTCCATCCTTTTTCTTAACGAATAAGACTGGTGTTGCCCAAGGTGACACACTTGGTCGAATAAACCCATTTTCTTCTAGTTCATCCAATTGTTTTCTTAATTCCTTTAGTTCTTCTGCTGACATGCGGTATGCTCATTTTGATATGGGTGTTGTACCTGGGATGATATCAATAGTGAACTCTATCTCCCTGTTTGGTGGCATCCCAGGCAATTCTTTCGGAAATACGTCCAAAAATTCTTGGACCACGGGTACATCTTTAGCCTCTTTTTGTCCAAAGTGGCTACTGAGGCTTGGTTTGGTTGCGCACGGTTCTTCTACTATTAAAGGTTATCTGTTTATTTTCTGAGCTTCTCAAGGATATGGATTTTTCTGCACAATCCATTCTTGCTACATGATTCGCTAACCAATCCATTCCAAGAATAACGCCTAACCCTCTTAGGCCAATCACAAACAAGCTAGCATTAAAGGTTATACCCTCAATGCAAATGGGACGGTTGTGGCAGACATGCTCAACAATTATTGAGCCTCCGGGTGAATATACTTTTATGGGTTTGGCTAGGAGGGTCCGGTCCAGATTATGCGTCTCAACAAAGCGTTGTGATATGAAAGAATGTGTTGCGCCTAGGTCAAACAATACTAGTCCTACTCTAGGAGGGATTAGTAGGTTACCCGTGACTATGTCTGAAGCTGAATCCACTTGTGCCACATCCATATGTGCCAGACGGAATGGTCCACGTGCGAAACCACCATGAGCCCGCCCGCGATTGGCAGTAGACGCATTCCCACGTACTTGTGCTGAGTTAGCCTGATGCTTATTTTGAGGTGGGACAGCTCCATTTGTGCCAGATTGTGATTGACCCTTGCTCGGGCACTGATTTTTGTAGTGACCCTTTTCACTACTAGGGAAAACCCTAGTAGTAGTGCTTGTTTTGTAGCTAGCAGTAGCGCTTATACAAGCGCTACCACTAAGGCGCTACAACTAACTGTTAGCGGTAGCGCTGGAAAGCGAGCGCTACTGCTATACCTAGTTAGCAGTAGCGCTTTTCTTGGAAAGCGCTACTGATAATAGTAAGTAGCAGTAGCGTTTTTTAAAGCGCTGCTGCTAACTTTTCCTGTATTTTTGAAAATACAACTTATTTTCGCTATGGTTTTATATACAATACTTTCATCATATGATTTTATGACCATGATTAGTTATTATATATAACAGTGGGTGAAATGAACGTGGAGTATATTCAAGTGGAGGCAACATGTGGTGCATGTCGAAAGTACTACTAATCCAAACTTGATCTAGTTTGGATTAGTAGTACTTTCGATGTGCACCACATGTTGCCTCCACTTGAATATAATCCAGGTTCATTTCACCTACTAATATATATAATAACTCATCATGCTCATATAACAACTTAGCATCATGCATCATCGATCATAATAATAGATAACTCATCATTGGTATCATAATGACAAGTCCTACTCATCATCATCATACAACTTCTACTCGTTATCATAATAACAAGTCATACTCATCATCATCATAGTCATCTAACCAACCCTACTTAATTGTTCTTAGCACATGATCATGAGTATTAGCTAGGACCTAAATACCCTCTCTAAGGTAAAATAACATAAAACAAGATAGGCCCTGACTCTCCATTATGGAGAATGGAGATTATCCTGTCTCCAATTCTTGCCCTTCGCACAATGTTGCTTCCAAGTAGCTCCCTATTATCCGGGGTTGGGCCGCTGGTAGGTGACGGCGACGACGGTGATGGCGAGCACGGCGAGCACGAAGGAGAAACACACATTGTTGGCTTCCTTGATGAGCGACTGCGAGACGGGCACCTCGCCGACGGCGGAGGAGGAGGGGCGGGAGGAGGAGGAGGCGGCGGCGGCCGGGTCGCGGACGAGGGGGGCGTCCTTGTCGTGGTCCTCCTGGTCGGAGAAGGACATGGCGGGCTGGATCTGGGGGGGAGCCGAGGCGAGATTTGGTTGGAGCGGGAGGGGGAGTGAGAGTGAGAGAGGTGGGAATGGGGATGGGATGTTGCAGGTGGAGTAGGGGGGAGAAAGGGAGTGCGGTGGGGTGGCACTGTCGTGCTCGGCTGTATTCCTTCCTTTGCATTGCATGGTGTGTGTCGGCGCCGGAGTAATTTTTTAGGAGGAAGAAAGATCGAGCTTTGCGTTACACGCACACACGCATGGCGCTGGTCAGTAGTCTTCTGTTCTCTTGTCGAGAGGGCGAGAGGTGGGTATAGACACGTCGGTCACTATCACTGTTGAGTGGTGTGTACGATCGTCTCCGTCTTCCTTCTTTGTGGCCTCGTCCTCCCCCATGCATGGCGACGAGTTCACCAGCGAGGAAGGAGACAGGAATGCACGTCGACGGTGTACAGAGTGAATAATGACCGTATCGTGTCAAAACCGGCTGATCTCGTTGGCCAGCCCCGGCGACGGGCATAGTGGCCTTATCGGTTGATGGCTCCTTCACAAGGCCGACGGATCTGCTCCCGCCGGTATGGTCCTAAGGAATAGTGAGGGAGCGATTCTCTTCGCCGCATATCATTTCATTTTCCACTACAGTGAACCATTGGAAGCAGAACTGCATGCGATCATGCAAGGCATGGCGATGGCGATACAACATTCCAACCTTCCAGTGGTGGTGCAGTCAGATTCCTCTGAAGTTTTGTCCAGCTTATCAAATGATGCGCTACGTTGCCAAATAGTTTTGGAAATCAAGGACTTGTTAGGTAATAGGGAGTTTCTTCCTCAGAAAACTAGTCGTTCTCAAAATAGAGTTGACGATCGGTTGGCCAACTATAGCTGATCTAAGCGAGCTACCACTGTGTGGTTGGGCTCAGTTCCGCCGTGTATTGAGGATTTGTGGCCTCATGACTTTAACTCTATTATCTTGCAATAAAACTCCCTTTACCCCCGCAAAAAATAAGACAATGTACAAAATACACAAGACGGGACAAGAAGTAAAATGGTTGGGAAAACAATACATTCTAAAAATATCTTCTCCCTTGTAGTGTAAACAAATATTCTTATATTATGAGACGAAGGGAGTAAAAAACACCATGCTTCCTTTGAAATGGAAGACCATGAATCTATATCTATATCTATACCAATATAAAAATGTTGGGGATCGTAGCAGAAATTTAAAATTTTCTACGCATCACCAAGATCAATCTATGGAGTCATCTAGCAACGAGAGAGAGGGAGTGCATCTTCATACCCTTGAATATCGCTAAGCGGAAGCGTTCAAGAGAACGGGGTTGATGGAGTCGTACTCGTCGTGATCCAAATCACCGATGATCCTAGCGCCGAACGGACGGCACCTCCGCGTTCAACACACGTACGGAGCAGAGACGTCTCCTCCTTCTTGATCCAGCAAGGGGGGAGGAGAAGTTGATGGAGATCTAGCAGCACGACGGCGTGGTGGTGGAAGTAGCGGGATCCCGCCAGGGCTTCGCCAAGCACAAGCGGGGAGGAAGAGGTGTCACGGGAGGGAGGGAGGCGCCAGGGCTTCAGGTGCGGCTGCCCTCCCTCCCCTCCACTATATATAGGGGCCTAGGAGGGGCGTCGGCCCCTTGTAGATCCCATCTAGGGAGGGGGCGGCAGCCCTAGGGGTGGCTTGACCTCCAAGCCAAGTGGAGGCGCCCCCACCCCTTAGGGTTTCCAACCCTAGGCGCATGGGAGGCCCAAGGGGGGGGGCGCACCAGCCCACCAGGGGCTGGTTCCCACGCCCCTTCAGCCCATGGGGCCCTCCGGGATAGGTGGCCCCACCCTCCGGACCATTCCGGAACTCCTCGTGACGTCCGGGATCTCATTCGGGACTCCAAACAACTTTCGGTTAACCGCATACTAATATCTCTACAACTCTAGCGTCACCGAACCTTAAGTGTGTAGACCCTATGGGTTCGGGAGACATGTAGACATGACCGAGACAACTCTCCGGTCAATAACCAACAGCGGGATCTGGATACCCATGTTGGGTCCCACATGCTCCATGATGATCTCATCGGATGAACCACGATGTCGAGGATTCAATCAATCCCGTATTCAATTCCCTTTGTCTATCGGTACGATACTTGCCCGAGATTTGATCGTCGGTATCCCGATACCTCGTTCAATCTCGTTACCGGCAAGTCTCTTTGCTCGTTCCGTAACACATCATCCGTGATCAACTCCTTGGTCACATTGTGCACATTATGATGATGTCCTACCGAGTGGGCCCAGAGATACCTCTCCGTTTACACGGAGTGACAAATCCCAGTCTCGATTCGTGCCAACCCAACAGACACTTTCGGAGATACCCGCAGTGCACCTTTATAGCCACCCAGTTACGTTGTGACGTTTGGTACACCCAAAGCATTCCTACGATATCCAGGAGTTGCACAATCTCATGGTCTAAGGAAATGATACTTGACATTAGAAAAGCTTTAGCATACGAACTACACGATCTTGTGCTAGGCTTAGGATTGGGTCTTGTCCATCACATCATTCTCCTAATGATGTGATCCCGTTATCAATGACATCCAATGTCCATGGTCAGGAAACCATGACCATCTATTAATCAATGAGCTAGTCAACTAGAGGCTTACTAGGGACATGTTGTGGTCTATGTATTCACACATGTATTATGGTTTCTGTTTAATACAATTATAGTATGAACAATAGAAAATTATCTTGAACAAGGAAATACAATAATAACCATTTTATTATTGCCTCTAGGGCATATTTCCAACAGTCTCCCACTTGCACTAGAGTCAATAATCTAGTTCACATCACTTTGTGATTGTAATGAATCCAACACCCATGGGGTATGTTCATATCTTGCTTGTGAGAGAGGTTTATCAGTCAATGGGTCTGAACCTTTCAGATCCACGTGTGCTTTACAAATCTCTATGTCATCTTGTAGATGCAGCTACCACACGCTACTTGGAGCTATTCCAAATAACTGTTCTACTATACGAATCCGGTTTACTACTCAGAGTCATCCGGATTAGTGTCAAAGTTTGCATCGACGTAACCCTTTACGACGAACTCTTTTACCATCTCCATAATCGAGAAAATTCCTTAGTCCACTAGTTACTAAGGATAAGGTCGACCGCTGTCGTGTGATCCATTCCTGGATCACTCTTGTACCCCTTGACTGACTCATGGCAAGGCACACTTCAGGTGCGGTACACAGCATAGCACACTGTAGAGCCTACGTCTAAAGCATAGGGGACGACCTTCGTCCTTTCTCTATCTTCTGCCGTGGTCAGGTCTTGAGTTTTACTCAATACTCACACCTTGTAACACAGCCAAGAACTCCTTCTTTGCTAATCTATTTTAAACTCCTTCAAAATCTTGTCACGGTATGTATTCATTTGAAAGTACTATTAAGTGTTTTTGATATATCTTTATAGATCTTGATGCTCATTGTTCAAGCAGCTTAATCCAGGTTTTCTATCGAAAAACACTTTTCAAATAACCTTGCATGCTTTTCAGAAATTCTACATCATTTTTTATCAACAATATGTCAACAACATATACTCATCAAAAATTCTATAGTGCTCCCACTCACTTCTTTGGAAATACAAGTTTCTCATAAACTTTGTATAAACCCAAAATCTTTAATCATCTCATCAAAGCGTACATTCCAACTCCGAGATGCTTACTCCAGTCCTTAGAAGGATTGCTGGAGCTTTGCATACTTTTCAGCATCTTTCAGGATTGACAAAAACTTTTTGGTTGTATCACATACAACCTTTCCTCAAGAAAAACATCGAGGAAACAATGTTTTTACATCATTTCTGCAAGATTTCATAAATAATGCAGTAACTGCTAACATAATTCCAACAGACTCTTAGCATCGCTATGAGTGAGAAAGTCTCATCGTAGTCAACTCCTTGAACTTGTCGGGAAACATCTTAATGACAAGTCGAGCTTTCTTAATGGTGACACTTACCATCATTGTCTGTCTTCCTTTTAAAATCCATCTGCACCCAACAGCCTTACGACCATCAAGTAGTTCTTTCAAAGTCTATACTTTGTTTTATACATGGATCCTCTCTCAGATTTTATGGCCTCGAGCCATTCGTCAGAATCCGGGCCCACCATCGCTTCTCCATAGCTCGTAGGTTCATTGTTGTCTAGCAACATGACTTCCAAGACAGGATTACGTACCACTCTGAAGTAGTACACATCCTTGTCGACACATGAGGTTTGGTAGTGACTTGATCCGAAGTTTCATGATCACTATCATAAGCTTCCACTTCAATTGGTGTAGGTGCCACAGGAACAACTTCATGTGCCCTGCTACACACTAGTTGAAGTGACGGTTCAATAACCTCATCAAGTCTCCACCATCCTCCCACTCAATTCTTTCGAGAGAAACTTTTCCTCGAGAAAGGACCCGTTTCTAGAAACAATCACTTTTGCTTCCGGATCTGAAATAGGAGGTATACCCAACTATTTTCGGGTATTCTATGCATTTATCCGCTTTGGGTTCGAGCTTATCAGCCTGAAACTTTTTCACATAAGCATTGCAGCCCCAAACTTTTAAGAAACGACAGCTTAGGTTTCTCTAAACCATAGTTCATACGGTGTCGTCTCAACGGAATTGTGCTGTGCCCTATTTAAAGTGAGTGCGGTTGTCTCTAATGCCTAACCCATAAACGGTAGTGGTAATTCGATAAGAGACATCATGATATGCACCATATCCAATAGGGTGCAGTTGTGATGTTCGGACACACCATCACACTATGGTGGTCCAGGCGGTATTAGTTGTGAAACAATTTCCACAATGTCTTAACTGTGTGCCAAACTCATAACTCAGATATTCATCTCTATGATCATATCATAGACATTTTATCATCTTGTCACGACGATCTGCAACTTCACTCTGCAATTACTTGAACCTTTCAATATTTCAGACTTGTGTTTCATCAAGTAAATATACTCAGCATCTACTCAAATCATCTGTTAAGCAAGAACATAACGATATCCACTGTGTGCCTCAGCACTCATTGGACTGCACACATCAAAATGTATTACTTCCAACAAGTTGCTTTCTTGTTCCATCTTACTGAAAACGAGGCCTTTCAGTCATCTTGCCCATGTGGTATGATTTGCATGTCTCAAGTGATTCAAAATAAAGTGAGTCCAAACGATCCATCTGTATGGAGTTTCTTCATGCATATCTACCAATAGACATGGTTCACATGTCTCAATCTTTTCAAAAACGAGTGAGTCCAAAGATCCATCATGGAGCTTCTTCATGCGTTTTATACCAACATGACTCAAATGGAAGTGCCACAAGTATGTGGTACTATCATTACTATCTTATATCTTTTGGCATGAACATGTGTATCACTACGATCGAGATTCAATGAACCATTCATTTTAGGTGCAAGACCATTGAAGGGATTATTCAAATAAACAGAGTAACCATTATTCTCCTTAAATGAATAATCGTATTGCGATAAACATAATCCAATCATGTCTATGCTCAACGCAAACACCAAATAACAATTATTTAGGTTTAACACCAATCTCGATGGTAGAGGGAGTATGCGATGCTTGATCATATCAACCTTGGAAACACTTCCAACACATATCGTCATCTCACCTTCAGCTAGTCTCCGTTTATTCCGTAGCCTTTTATTTTGAGTTACTAACACTTAGCAACTGAACCGGTATTTTAATACCCTGGTGCTACTAGGAGTACTAGTAAAGTACACATTAATATAATGTATATCCAAAATACTTCTGTTGACCTTGCCAGCCTTCTCATCTACCAAGTATCTAGGGTAGTTCTGCTTCAGTGACCGTTCCCCTCATTACAGAAGCACTTAGTCTCGGGTTTGGGTTCAATCTTGGGTTTCTTCACTAGAGCAGCAACTGATTTGCCGTTTCATGAAGTATCCCTTCTTTCCCTTGCCCTTCTTGAAACTAGTGGTTTAACCATCAACAATTGATGCTCCTACTTGATTTCTACTTTCGCGGTGTCAAACATCGCGAGTTGCTCAAGGATCATCATGTCTATCCCTGATATGTTATAGTTCATCACAAAGCTCCAATAGCTTGGTGGCAGTGACTATGGAGAACCATCACTATCTCATCTGGAAGATTAACTCCCACTCGATTCAAGCGATTGTAGTACTCAGACAATCTGAGCACATGCTCAACGATTGAGCTTTTCTCCCTTAGTTTGCTGGCTTAAGAAACTTGTCAGAGGTCTCATACCTCTTGACGTGGGCACTAGTCTGAAATCCCAATTTCAGTCTTTGGAACATCTCATATGTTCTGCGACATTTCAAAACCGTCTTTGGTGCCACAATTCTAAACCGTATGCACTGAACTATCACGTAGTCATCAAAACATGTATGTCAGGTGTTTCCCAACATCTACAGATGACGCTCGAGGTTCAGCACACTGAGTGGTGCATTAAGGACATAATCCTTCTGTGCAGCAATGAGGACAATCCTTAGTTTACGGACCCAGTCCGCATAATTGCTACTGTCAACTCTCAACTAAATTTTCTCTAGGAACATATCTAAAACAGTAGAACCAAAGTGTGAGCTATGACATAATTTGCAAAGACCTTTTTGACTATGTTCATGATAATTAACTTCATCTAATCAAATTATTCAATGAACTCCCACTTAGATAGACATCCCTCTAGTCATCTAAGTGATACATGATCCGAGTCAACTAGGCCGTGTCCGATCATCACGTGAGACGGACTAGTCATCATCGGTGAACATCTTCATGTTGATCGTATCCACTATACGACTCATGTTCGACCTTTCGGTCGTCCGTGTTCCGAGGCCATGTCTGTACATGCTAGGCTCGTCAAGTTAACCTAAGTGTATTGCGTGTGTAAATCTGGCTTACACCCGTTGTATGCGAACGTTTGAACCTATCACACCCAATTATCACGTGGTGCTTCGGAACAACGGACCTTAGCAACGGTGCACAGTTAGGGGGAACACTTTCTTGAAATTATTGCGAGGGATCATCTTATTTATGCTACCGTTGTTCTAAGCAAATAAGATGTAAACATGACAAACATCACATGCAAATCATAAAGTGACATGATATGGCCAATATCATCTTGCGCCTTTGATCTCCATCTTCGAGGCGCGGCATGAACACCATCGTCACTGGCATGACACCATGATCTGTAGGGGAACGTAGCAGAATTTTAAAATTTTCTACGCATCACCAAGATCAATCTATGGATTCATCTAGCAACGAGGGAGAGAGGAGTGCATCTACATACCCTTGTAGATCACGGGCGGAAGCGTTCAAGAGAACGGGGTTGATGGAGTCGTACTCGTCGTGATCCAAATCACCGAAGATCCTAGCGCTGAACGGACGGCACCTCCGCGTTCAACACACGTACGGAGCGAGGACGTCTCCCGCGCCTTGATCCAGCAAGGAGGAGGGAGAGGTTGAGGAACAGGGCTCCAACAGCAGCACAATGGCGTGGTGGTGGTGAAGCTGCAGTACTCCGGCAGGGCTTCGCCAAGCTCTTACGGAGGAGGAGAGGTGTTGGGGCGGGAGGGGCTGCGCCTTGGATGTTATATGCAGCCCTCCCCTTGCCCCTCTATTTATAGGGGAAGGAGGAAGGGGGCCGGCCCCCTCTAGATGAGATCTAGAGGGGGGGCGGCGGCCAAGGGGAGGGGGCTTGCCCCCCAAGCAAGGGGGGCGCCCCCTTTAGGGTTTCCCCCCCAACCCTAGGCACATGGGCCCAAGGGGGGGATGCGGCTAGACCATGTAGGGCTGGTTCCCTTTCCTCTACAGCCCATTAGGCCCTCCGAGAGAGGTGGCCCCTCCTGGTGGACCCCCGGAACCCCTCCGGTGGCCCCGGTACAATACCGATATGCCCCCGAACCTTTCCGGTGACCGTATGACAACTTCCTACATATAAATCTTCACCTCCGGACCATTCCGGAACTCCTCGTGACGTACGAGATCTCATCCGGGACTCCGAACAATATTCGGTAATCACATACAAGTCTTCCTAACAACCCTAGCGTCACCGAACCTTAAGTGTGTAGACCCTACGGGTTCGGGAGACATGCAGACATGACCGAGACAACTCTCCGGTCAATAACCAACAGCGGGATCTGGATACCCATGTTGGCTCCCACATGCTCCTCGATGATCTCATCGGATGAACCACAATGTCGAGGATTCAATCAATCTGTATACAATTCCCTTTGTCAATCGGTACGTTACTTGCCCGAGACTCGATCGTCAGTATCCCAATACCTTGTTCAGTCTCGTTACCGGCAAGTCACTTTACTCGTACCGTAATGCATGATCCCATGATCAATCACTTGATCACATTGAGCTCATTATGATGATGCATTACCGAGTGGGCCCAGAGATACCTCTCCGTCATACAAAGTGACAAATCCCAGTCTCGATTCGTGCCAACCCAACAGACACTTTCGGAGATACCTGTAATGTACCTTTATAGTCACCCAGTTATGTTGTGACGTTTGGCACACCCAAGGCACTCCTACGGTATCCGGGAGTTGCACAATCTCATGGTCTAAGGAAATGATACTTGACATTCAGAAAAGCTACAGCAAACGAACTACACGATCTTTGAGCTATGCTTAGGATTGGGTCTTGTCCATCACATCATTCTCCTAATGATGTGATCCCGTTATCAATGACATCCAATGTCCATAGTCAGGAAACCATGACTATCTTTTGATCAACGAGCTAGTCAACTAGAGGCTCACTAGGGACGTGTTGTGGTCTATGTATTCACACATGTATTATGATTTCCAGATAACACAAGCATGAGCAATAGACAATTATCATGAACAAAGAAATATAATAACAACCATTTTATTATTGCCTCTAGGGCATATTTCCAACAGTCTCCCACTTGCACTAGAGTCAATATTCTAGTTACATTGTGATGAATCGAACACCCATGCAGTTCTGGTGTTGATCATGTTTTGCTCTAGGGAGAGGTTTAGTCAATGGATCTGCCACATTCAGGTCCGTATGTACTTTACAAATCTCTATGTCTCCATTTTGAACACTTTCACGAATGGAGTTGAAGCGACGCTTGATATGCCTGGTCTTCCTGTGAAACCTGGGCTCCTTGGCAAGGGCAATAGCTCCAGTGTTGTCACAGAAGAGAGTCATCTGGCCCGACGCATTGGGTATGACTCCTAGGTCGGTGATGAACTCGTTCACCCAGACTGCTTCTTGTGCTGCCTCCGAGGCTGCCATGTACTCCGCTTCACATGTAGATCCCGCCACAACGCTTTGCTTGCAACTGCACCAGCTTACTGCCCCACCATACACGTAGCCGGTTTGTGACTTAGAGTCATCCAGATCTGTGTCGAAGCTAGCATCGATGTAACCCTTTACGACGAGCCCTTCGTCACCTCCATAAACGAGAAACATTTCCTTAGTCCTTTTCAGGTACTTCAGGATATTCTTGACCGTTGTCCAGTGTTCCATGCCGGGATTACTTTGGTACCTTCCTACCAAACTTACGGCAAGGTTTACATCAGGTCTGGTACACAGCATAGCATACATGATAGACCCTATGGCCGAGGCATAGGGTACGACACTCATCTTTTCTCTATCTTCTGCCGTGGTCGGGCATTGAGCCGTGCTCAATCTCGTACCTTGCAATACAGGCAAGAACCCCTTCTTTGACTGATCCATTTTGAACTTCTTCAATATCTTGTCAAGGTACGTACTCTGTGAAAGACCAATGAGGCGTCTCGATCTATCTCTATAGATCTTGATGCCTAATATATAAGCAGCTTCTCCGAGGTCCTTCATTGAAAAACACTTGTTCAAGTAGGCCTTTATGCTTTCCAAGAATTCTATATCATTTCCCATCAACAGTATGTCATCCACATACAATATGAGAAATGCTACAGAGCTCCCACTCACTTTCTTGTAAATGCAGGCTTCTCCATAAGTCTGCATAAACCCAAACGCTTTGATCATCTCATCAAAACTAATGTTCCAACTCCGAGATGCTTGCACCAGCCCATAAATCGAGCGTTGGAGCTTGCACACCTTGTCAGCATTCTTAGGATTGACAAAACCTTCCGGTTGCATCATATACAATTCTTCCTTAAGGAAACCATTAAGGAATGCCGTTTTGACGTCCATTTGCCATATCTCATAATCATAGAATGCGGCAATTGCTAACATGATTCGTACGGACTTCAGCTTCGCTACGGGTGAGAAAGTCTCATCATAGTCAACCCCTTGAACTTGTCAATAACCCTTAGCGACAAGCCGAGCTTTATAGATGGTCACATTACCATCCATGTCTGTCTTCTTCTTAAAGATCCATTTATTTTCTATGGCTCGCCGATCATCGGGCAAGTCAGTCAAAGTCCATACTTCGTTTTCATACATGGATCCTATCTCGGATTTCATGGCTTCCAGCCATTTGTCGGAATCCGGGCCCGCCATCGCTTCTTCATAGTTTGAAGGTTCACCGTTGTCTAACAACATGATTTCCAAGACAGGGTTGCCGTACCACTCTGGTGCGGAACGTGTCCTCGTGGACCTACGAAGTTCGGTAGTAACTTGATCTGAAGTTTCATGATCATCATCATTAACTTCCTCTCTAGTCGGTGCAGGCACCTCAGGAACATTTTCTTGAGCTGCGCCACTTACCGGTTCAAGAGGTAATACTTCATCAAGTTCTACTTTCCTCCCACTTATTTCTTTCGAGAGAAACTCTTTCTCTAGAAAGGACCCATTCTTGGCAACAAAGATCTTGCCTTCGGATCTGAGGTAGAAGGTATACCCAACAGTTTCTTTAGGGTATCCTATGAAGACGCATTTTTCCGACTTGGGTTCAAGCTTTTTAGGTTGAAGTTTCTTGACATAAGCATCGCATCCCCAAACTTTTAGAAACGACAGCTTAGGTTTCTTCTCAAACCATAATTCATACGGTGTCGTCTCAACGGATTTTGACGGAGCCCTATTTAAAGTGAATGCGGCAGTCTCTAAAGCATAGCCCCAAAATGACAGCGGTAAATCGGTAAGAGACATCATAGATCGCACCATATCCAATAGAGTGCGATTACGACATTCTGACACACCATTATGCTGAGGTGTTCCAGGCGGCGTGAGTTGTGAAACTATTCCACATTTTCTTAAGTGTGTGCCAAATTCGTGACTCAAGTATTCTCCCCCACGATCTGATCGCAAGAACTTGATTTTCCTGTCACGTTGATTCTCAACCTCACTCTGAAATTCCTTGAACTTTTCAAAGGTCTCAGACTTGTGTTTCATTAAGTAGACATACCCATATCTACTCAAGTCATCAGTGAGGGTGAGAACATAACGATAGCCACTGCGAGCCTCAACACTCATTGGACCGCACACATCAGTATGTATGATTTCCAATAAGTTGGTTGCTCGCTCCATTGTTCCTGAGAACGGAGTCTTGGTCATTTTACCCATGAGGCATGGTTCGCACGTGTCAAATGATTCGTAATCAAGAGACTCTAAAAGTCCATCTGCATGGAGCTTCTTCATGCGTTTGACACCTATGTGACCAAGGCAGCAGTGCCACAAGTATGTGGGACTATCATTATCAACCTTACATCTTTTGGTATTCACACTATGAATATGTGTAGCATTACGCTCGAGATTCATTAAGAATAAACCATTCACCATTGGAGCATGACCATAAAACATATCTCATATAAATAGAACAACCATTATTCTCAGATTTAAATGAGTAGCCATCTCGAATTAAACGAGATCCTGATACAATGTTCATGCTCAAAGCTGGCACTAAATAACAATTATTGAGGTTTAAAACTAATCCCGTAGGTAAATGTAGAGGCAGCGTGCCGACGGCGATCACATCGACCTTGGAACCATTCCTGACGCGCATCGTCACCTCGTCCTTCGCCAGTCTCCGTTTATTTCGCAGCTCCTGCTTTGAGTTACAAATGTGAGCAACTGCACCGGTATCAAATACCCAGGAGCTACTACGAGTACTGGTAAGGTACACATCAATTACATGTATATCACATATACCTTTAGTGTTGCCGGCCTTCTTGTCCGCTAAGTATTTGGGGCAGTTCCGCTTCCAGTGACCACTTCCCTTGCAATAAAAACACTCAGTCTCGGGCTTGGGTCCATTCTTTGGCTTCTTCCCGGCAGCTTGCTTACCGGGCGCGGCAACTCCCTTGCCGTCCTTCTTGAAGTTCTTTTTACCCTTGCCTTTCTTGAACTTAGTGGTTTTATTCACCATCAACACTTGATGTTCCTTTTTGATTTCCACCTCTGCTGATTTCAGCATTGAATATATCCCAGGAATGGTCTTTTCCATCCCCTGCATATTGAAGTTCATCACAAAGCTCTTGTAGCTTGGTGGAAGCGACTGAAGGATTCTGTCAATGACCGCGTCATCCGGGAGATTAACTCCCAGCTGAGTCAAGCGGTTATGCAACCCAGACATTTTGAGTATGTGCTCACTGACAGAACTATTTTCCTCCATCTTACAGCTGAAGAACTTGTCGGAGACTTCATATATCTCGACCCGAGCATGAGCTTGGAAAACCATTTTCAGCTCTTCAAACATCTCATATGCTCCGTGTCGCTCAAAACGCTTTTGGAGCCCCGGTTCTAAGCTGTAAAGCATGCCGCACTGAACGAGGGAGTAATCATCAGCACGTGACTGCCAAGCGTTCATAACATCTTGGTTCTCTGGGACAGGTGCGTCACCTAGCGGTGCTTCTAGGACATAATCTTTCTTGGCAGCTATGAGGATAATCCTCAGGTTCCGGACCCAGTCCGTATAGTTGCTGCCATCGTCTTTCAGCTTGGTTTTCTCTAGGAACGCGTTGAAGTTGAGGACAACATGGGCCATTTGATCTACAAGACATATTGTAAAGATTTTAGACTAAGTTCATGATAATTAAGTTCATCTAATCAAATTACTCAATGAACTCCCACTCAGATAGACATCCCTCCAGTCATCTAAGTGAAACATGATCCGAGTTAACTAGGCCGTGTCCGATCATCACGTGAGACGGACTAGCCAACATCGGTGAACATCTTCATGTTGATCGTATCTTCTATACGACTCATGTCGACCTTTCGGTCTTCCGTGTTCCGAGGCCATGTCTGTACATGCTAGGCTCGTCAAGTCAACCTAAGTGTATTACGTGTGTAAATCTGGCTTACACCCGTTGTATTCTAACATTAAAATCTATCACACCCGATCATCACGTGGTGCTTCGAAACAACGAACCTTTGCAACGGTGCACAGTTAGGGGGAACACTGGATCATCTTATTTAAGCTACCGTCGTTCTAAGCAAATAAGATGTAAAACATGATAAACATCACATGCAATCAAATAGTGACATGATATGGCCAATATCATTTGCTCCTTTTGATCTCCATCTTCGGGGCTCCATGATCATCGTTGTCACTGGCATGACACCATGATTTCCATCACCGTGTCTTCTTGAAGTTGTCTCGTCATCTATTACTTCTACTACTATGGCTAACGCTTTAGAAATAAAGTAAAGTAATTACATGACGTTTATGTTGACACGCAGGTCATAAATAAATAAAGACAACTCCTATGGCTCCTGCCGGTTGTCATACTCATCGACATGCAAGTCGTGATTCCTATTACAAGAACATGATCATCTCATACATCACATCCTTTGGCCATATCACATCACAAAACACTTGCTGCAGAAACAAGTTAGACGTCCTCTAATTGTTGTTGCAAGTTTTTACGTGGCTGCTATAGGTTTCTAGCAAGAACGTTTCTTACCTACGCCAAAACCACAACGTGAATTGCCAATTTCTATTTACCCTTCATAAGGACCCTGTTCATCGAATCCGATCCGACTAAAGTGGGAGAGACAGACACCCGCCAGCCACCTTATGAAACTAGTGCATGTTAGTCGGTGGAACCAGTCTCACGTAAGCGTATGTGTAAGGTTGGTCCGGGCCGCTTCATCCCACGATGCCGCCGAATCAAGATAAGACTATTAACGGCAAGCAAATTGACAATATCGACGCCCACAACTGCTTTGTGTTCTACTCGTGCATAGTAACTACGCATAGACCTAGCTCATGATACCACTGTTGGGGAACGTAGCAGAATTTTAAAATTTTCTACGCATCACCAAGATCAATCTATGGAGTCATCTAGCAACGAGGGAGAGAGGAGTGCATCTACATACCCTTGTAGATTGCGCGCGGAAGCGTTCAAGAGAACGGGGTTGATGGAGTCGTACTCGTCGTGATCCAAATCACCGAAGATCCTAGCGCCGAACGGACGGCACCTCCGCGTTCAACACACGTACGGAGCGAGGACGTCTCCCGCGCCTTGATCCAGCAAGGAGAAGGGAGAGGTTGAGGAAGAGGGCTCCAACAGCAGCACGGCGGCGTGGTGGTGGTGAAGCTGCAGTACTCCGGCAGGGCTTCACCAAGCTCTTACGGAGGAGGAGAGGTGTTGGGGAGGGAGAGGGGCTGCGCCTTGGATGTTGTATGCAGCCCTCCCCTTGCCCCTCTATTTATAGGGGAAGGAGGAAGGGGGCCGGCCCCCTCTAGATGAGATCTAGAGGGGGGGCGGCGGCCAAGGGGAGGGGGCTTGCCCCCCAAGCAAGGGGGGCGCCCCCTTTAGGGTTTCCCCCCCAACCCTAGGCACATGGGCCCAAGGGGGATGCGGCTAGACCATGTAGGGCTGGTTCCCTTTCCTCTACAGCCCATTAGGCCCTCCGAGAGAGGTGGCCCCTCCCGGTGGACCCCCGGAACCCCTCCGGTGGCCCCGGTACAATACTGATATGCCCCCGAACCTTTCCGGTGACCGTATGACAACTTCCTACATATAAATCTTCACCTCTGGACCATTCCGGAACTCCTCGTGACGTCCGGGATCTCATCCGGGACTCCGAACAATATTCGGTAATCACATACAAGTCTTCCTAACAACCCTAGCGTCACCGAACCTTAAGTGTGTAGACCCTACGGGTTCGGGAGACATGCAGACATGACCGAGACGACTCTCCAGTCAATAACCAACAGCGGGATCTGGATACCCATGTTAGCTCCCACATGCTCCTCGATGATCTCATCGGATGAACCACGATGTCGAGGATTCAATCAATCCGTATACAATTCCCTTTGTCAATCGGTACGTTACTTGCCCGAGACTCGATCGTCGGTATCCCAATACCTTGTTCAGTCTCGTTACCGGCAAGTCACTTTACTCGTACCGTAATGCATGATCCCGTGATCAACCACTTGATCACATTGAGCTCATTATGATGATGCATTACCGAGTGGGCCCAGAGATACCTCTCCGTCATACGGAGTGACAAATCCCAGTCTCGATTCGTGCCAACCCAACAGACACTTTCGGAGATACCTGTAATGTACCTTTATAGTCACCCAGTTACGTTGTGACATTTGGCACACCCAAGGCACCCCTACGGTATCCGGTAGTTGCACAATCTCATGGTCTAAGGAAATGATACTTGACATTCAGAAAAGCTACAACAAACGAACTACACGGTCTTTGAGCTATGCTTAGGATTGGGTCTTGTCCATCACATCATTCTCCTAATGATGTGATCCCGTTATCAATGACATCCAATGTCCATAGTCAGGAAACCATGACTATCTTTTGATCAACGAGCTAGTCAACTAGAGGCTCACTAGGGACGTGTTGTGGTCTATGTATTCACACATGTATTACGATTTCCGGATAACACAATTATAGCATGAACAATAGACAATTATCATGAACAAAGAAATATAATAATAACCATTTTATTATTGCCTCTAGGGCATATTTCCAACAAGATCTCCATCATCATGATCTCCATCATCGTGTCTTCATGAAGTTGCCTCGCCAACTATTACTTCTACTACTATGGCTAACGGTTAGCAATAAAGTAAAGTAATTACATGGCGTTTTCATTGACACGCAGGTCGTAAATAAATTAAGACAACTCCTATGGCTCCTGCCGGTTGTCATACTCATCGACATGCAAGTCGTGATTCCTATTACAAGAACATGATCAATCTCATACATCACATATATCATTCATCACATCCTTTTGGCCATATCACATCACATAGCATACCCTGCAAAAACAAGTTAGACGTCCTCTAATTGTTGTTGCATGTTTTACGTGGCTGCTATGGGTTTCTAGCAAGAACGTTTCTTACCTACGCAAAACCACAACGGTGATATGCCAATTGCTATTTACCCTTCATAAGGACCCTTTTCATCGAATCCGATCCGACTAAAGTGGGAGAGACAGACACCCGCCAGCCACCTTATGCATCAAGTGCATGTCAGTCGATGGAACCTGTCTCACGTAAGTGTACGTGTAAGGTCGGTCCGGGCCGCTTCATCCCACAATGCTGCCGAATCAAGATAAGACTAGTAACGGCAAGCAAATTAAACAAATCATCGCCCACAACTACTTTGTGTTCTACTCGTGCATAGAATCTACGCATAGACCTAGCTCATGATGCCACTGTTGGGGATCATAGCAGAAATTTAAAATTTTCTATGCATCACCAAGATCAATCTATGGAGTCATATAGCAACGAGAGAGAGGGAGTGCATCTTCATACCCTTGAAGATCGCTAAGCGGAAGCGTTCAAGAGAACGGGGTTGATGGAGTCGTACTCGTCGTGATCCAAATCACCGATGATCCTAGCGCCGAACGGACGGCACCTCCGCGTCCAACACACGTACGGAGCGGAGACGTCTCCTCCTTCTTGATCTAGCAAGGGGGGAGGAGAAGTTGATGGAGATCCAGCAGCACGACGGCGTGGTGGTTGAAGTAGCGGGATCCCGGCAAGGCTTCGCCAAGCACAAGCGGGGAGGAAGAAGTGTCACGGGAGGAAGGGAGGCGCCAGGGCTTCAGGTGCGGCTGCCCTCCCTCCCCTCCACTATATATAGGGGCCTAGGGGGGTGCCGGCCCCTTGTAGATCCCATCTAGGGAGGGGGGCGGCAGCCCTAGGGGTGGCTTGGCCTCCAAGCCAAGTGGAGGCGCCCCCACCCCTTAGGGTTTCCAACCCTAGGCGCATGGGAGGACCAAGGGGGGCGCACCAGCCCACCAGGGGCTGGTTCCTACGCCCCTTCAGCCCATGGGGCCCTCCGGGATAGGTGGCCCCACCCGGTGGACCCCTGGGACCCTTCCGGTGGTCCCGGTACGATACCGATGACTGCCGAAACTCTCCCGGTGCCCGAAACTGGACTTCCTATATATAAATCTTTACCCCCGGACCATTCCAGAACTCCTCGTGACGTCCGGGATCTCATCCGAGACTCCGAACAACTTTCGCTTAACCGCATACTAATATCTCTACAACTCTAGCGTCACCGAACCTTAAGTGTGTAGACCCTACGGGTTCGGGAGACATGTAGACATGACCGAGACAACTCTCCGGTCAATAACCAACAGCGGGATCTGGATACCCATGTTGGCTCCCACATGCTCCATGATGATCTCATCGGATGAACCACGATGTCGAGGATTCAATCAATCCCGTATTCAATTCCCTTTGTCTATCGGTACGATACTTGCCCGAGATTTGATCGTGGGTATCCCGATACCTTGTTCAATCTCGTTACCGGCAAGTCTCTTTGCTCGTTCTGTAACACATCTGAAGGAAATATGCCCTAGAGGCAATAATAAAGTTATTATTTATTTCCTTATAATCATGATAAATGTTTATTATTCATGTCATGCTAGAATTTGTATTAACCGAAACAATAATACATGTGTGAATACATAGACAAACAAAGTGTCACTAGTATGCCTCTACTTGACTAGCTCGTTAATCAAGATGGTTATGTTCCTAGCCATGAACAATGAGTTGTTATTTGATTAACAAGGTCACATCATTAGTTGAATGATCTGATTGACATGACCCATTCCATTAGCTTAGCACCCGATCGTTTAGTATGTTGCTATTGCTTTCTTCATGACTTATACATGTTCCTATGACTATGAGATTATGCAACTCCCGTTTGCCGGAGGAACACTTTGGGTGCTACAACGTCACAACGTAACTGGGTGATTATAAAGGAGCATTACAGGTGTCTCCAAAGGTAGATGTTGGGTTGGCGTATTTCGAGATTAGGATTTGTCACTCCGATTGTCGGAGAGGTATCTCTGGGCCCTCTCGGTAATAACATCACATAAGCCTTGCAAGCATTGCAACTAATATGTTAGTTGTGAGATGATGTATTACGGAACGAGTAAAGAGACTTGCCGGTAACGAGATTGAACTAGGTATTGGATACCGACGATCGAATCTCGGGCAAGTAACATACCGATGACAAAGGGAACAACGTATGTTGTTATGCGGTCTGACCGATAAAGATCTTCGTAGAATATGTAGGAGCCAATATGGCATCCAGGTCCCGCTATTGGTTATTGACCGGAGACGTGTCTCGGTCATGTCTACATTGTTCTCGAACCCGTAGGGTCCGCACGCTTAAGGTTACGATGACAGTTATATTATGAGTTTATGCATTTTGATGTACCGAAGGTTGTTCGGAGTCCCGGATGTGATCACGGACATGACGAGGAGTCTCGAAATGGTCGAGACGTAAAGATTGATATATTGGAAGCCTATGTTTGGATATCGGAAGTGTTCCGGGTGAAATCGGGCGGGATTTTACCGGAGTACCGGGAGGTTACCGGAACCCCCCGGGAACCATATGGGCCTAGATGGGCTTTAGTGGAAAGGAGAAAGGGGCAGCCCAAGGTGGCCGCGCGCCTTCCCCCTCCCCCTAGTCCTATTAGGACTAGGAGAGGTGGCCGGCCCCCCTTCTCTCTCTTGCCCCCTCGGGGAATCCTAGTCTAACTAGGATTGGGGGGGGGGGGGTCCTACTCCCAGAAGGAGAAGGACTCCTCCTGCGCCCTCCTCCTGGCCGGCGCCCCCTCCCCCTTGGCTCCTTTATATACTGAGGCAGAGGCACCCCAGAAACACACAAGTTGATCCACGTGATCTATTCCTTAGCCGTGTGCGGTGCCCCCAGCCACCATATTCCTCGATAATACTGTAGCGGAGTTTAGGCGAAGCCTTGCTGCTGTAGTGCATCAAGATCGTCACCATGCCGTCGTGCTGACAGAACTCTTCCCCGACACTTTGCTGGATCGGAGTCCGGGGATCGTCATCGAGCTGAACGTGTGCTCGAACTCGGAGGTGCCATAGTTTCGGTGCTTGATCGGTTGGATCGCGAAGACGTACGACTACTTCCTCTATGTTGTGTCAACGCTTCCGCAGTCGGTCTGCGTGGGTACGTAGACAGCACTCTCCTCTCGTTGCTATGCATCACACGATCTTGCGTGTGCGTAGGAATTTTTTTGAAATTACTACGAAACCCAACAGTGGTATCAGAGCCTAGGTTATTTATGTTGATGTTATATGCACGAGTAGAACACAAGTGAGTTGTGGGCGATATAAGTCATACTGCCTACCAGCATGTCATACTTTGGTTCGGCGGCATTGTTGGACGAGACGACCCGGACCAACCTTACGCGTATGCTTACGCGAGACCGGTTCCCCCGACGTGCTTTGCACACAGGTGGCTTGCGGGCGACTGTCTCTCCAACTTTAGTTGAACCAAGTATGGCTACGCCCGGTCCTTGCGAAGGTTAAAACGGAGTCTATTTGACAAACTATCGTTGTGGTTTTGATGCGTAGGTGAGATTGGTTCTTGCTTAAGCCCGTAGCAGCCACGTAAAACTTGCAACAACAAAGTAGAGGACGTCTAACTTGTTTTTGCAGGGCATGTTGTGATGTGATATGGTCAAGACATGATGCTGAATTTTATTGTATGAGATGATCATGTTTTGTAACCGAGTTATCGGCAACTGGCAGGAGCCTTATGGTTGTCGTTTTATTGTATGCAATGAAATCGCGATGTAATGCTTTACTTTATTACTAAGCGGTAGTGATAGTCGTGGAAGCATAAACTTGGCGAGACGACAACGATGCTATGATGGAGATCAAGGTGTCACGCCGGTGCGGATGGTGATCACGACGGTGCTTCGGAGATGGAGATCACAAGCACAAGATGATGATGGCCATATCATATCACTTATATTGATTGCATGTGATGTTTATCCTTTTATGCATCTTATCTTGCTTTGATTGACGGTAGCATTATAAGATGATCTCTCACTAAATTATCAAGAAGTGTTCTCCCTGAGTATGCACCGTTGCGAAAGTTCTTCGTGCTGAGACACCACGTGATGATCGGGTGTGATAGGTTCTACGTTCAAATACAACGGGTGCAAAACAGTTGCACACGCAGAATACTCAGGTTATACTTGACGAGCCAAGCATATACAGATATGACCGAAAGGTCGAGCGTGAATCATATAGTAGATATGATCAACATAGTGATGTTCACCAATGAAACTACTCCATCTCACGTGATGATCGGACATGGTTTAGTTGATTTGGATCACGTGATCACTTAGAGGATTAGAGGGATGTCTATCTAAGTGGGAGTTCTTAAGTAATATGATTAATTGAACTTAAATTTATCATGAACTTAGTCCTGGTAGTATTAGCATATCTATGTTGTAGATCAATAGCTCGTGTTGTTGCTTTCATATGTTTATTTTGATATGTTCCTAGAGAAAATTGTGTTGAAATATGTTAGTAGCAATAATGCGGATTGGATCCGTGATCTGAGGTTTATCCTCATTGCTGCACAGAAGAATTATGTCCTTGATGCACCGCTAGGTGACAGACCTATTGCAGGAGCAGATGCAGACGTTATGAACGTTTGGCTAGCTCAATATGATGACTACTTGATAGTTTAAGTGCACCATGCTTAAACGGCTTAGAATCGGGACTTCAAAGACGTTTTGAACGTCATGGACCATATGAGATGTTCCAGGAGTTGAAGTTAATATTTCAAGCAAATACCCGAGTTGAGAGATATGAAGTCTCCAACAAGTTCTATAGCTAAAAGATGGAGGAGAATCGCTCAACTAGTGAGCATGTGCTCAGATTGTCTGGGTACTACAATCGCTTGAATCAAGTGGGAGTTAATCTTCCAGATAAGATAGTGATTGACAGAGTTCTCTAGTCACCATCACCAAGTTAGTAGAACTTCGTGATGAACTATAATATGCAAGGGATAACAGAAACAACTCCCAAGCTCTTCGTGATGCTGAAATCAACGAAGGTAGAAATCAAGAAAAACATCAAGTGTTGATGGTTGACAAGATCACTAGTTTCAAGAAAGGGCAGAGGGAAGAAGGGGAACTTCAAGAAGAATAGCAAGCAAGTTGCTGCTCAAGTGAAGAAGCCCAAGTCTGGTCCTAAGCCTGAGACTAAGTGCTTCTACTGCAAAGGGACTGGTCACTGGAAGCGGAACTACCCCAAGTGATTGGCGGATAAGAAGGATGGCAAAATGAACATAAGTATATTTGATATACATGTTATTGATGTGTACTTTACTAGTGTTTATAGCAAACCCTCAGTATTTGATACTAGTTCAGTTGCTAAGATTAGTAACTCGAAACGGGAGTTGCAGAATAAACAGAGACTAGTTAAGGGTGAAGTGATGATGTGTGTTGGAAGTGGTTCCAAGATTGATATGATCATCATCGCACACTCCCTATAATTTCGAGATTAGTGTTGAACCTAAATAAGTGTTATTTAGTGTTTGCGTTGAGCATGAATATGATTTGATCATGTTTATTGTAATACGGTTATTCATTTAAGTAAGAGAATAAATTGTTGTTCTGTTTATATGAATAAAACCTTATATGGTTACACACCCAATGAAAATAGTTCGTTGGATCTCGATCGTAGTGATACACATAATCATAATATTGAAACCAAAAGATGCAAAGTTAATAATGATAGTGCAACTTATTTGTAGCACTGCCGTTTAGGTCATATTGGTGTAAAGCGCATGAAGAAACTCCATGCTGATGGGCTTTTGGAATCACTTGATTATGAATCAGTTGATGCTTGCGAACCATGCCTCATGGGCAAGATGACTAAGACTCTGTTCTTCGGAAGAATGGAGCGAGCAACAGATTTGTTGGAAATCATACATACTGATGTATGTGGTCCGATGAATATTGAGGCTCGCGACAAGTATCATTATTTTCTGATCTTCACAGATGATTTGAGTAGATATGAGTATATCTACTTGATGAAACATAAGTCTGAAACATTTGAAAAGTTCAAAGAATTTCAGAGTGAAGTGAAAAATCATCGTAACAAGAAAATAAAGTTTCTACGATCTGATCGTAGAGAAGAGTATTTGAGTTACGAGTTTGGCCTTCAGTTAAAAACAATGTGAAATAGTTTCACTACTCATGCCACCTGGAACACCACAATGTAATGGTGTGTCCGAACGTCATAACCGTACTTTATTGGATATAGTGCAATCTATGATGTATCTTACCGATCTACCACTATCGTTTTGGGGTTATGCATTAGAGACAGCTGCATTCACGTTAAATAGGGCACCATCAAAATCCGTTGAGACGATGCCTTATGAACTGTGGTTTGGCAAGAAACCAAAGTTGTCGTTTCTTAAAGTTTGGGGTTGTGATGCTTACGTGAAAAAGTTTCAACCTGATAAGCTCAAACCCAAATCGGAGAAATGTGTCTTCATAGGATATCCAAAGGAAACTATTGGATACACCTTCTATCACAGATCCGAAGGCAAGACTTTTGTTGCTAAATTCGGAAACTTTCTAGAGAAGGAGTTTCTCTCGAAAGAAGTGAGTGGGAGGAAAGTAGAACTTGATGAGGTAACTGTACCTGCTCCCTTACTGGAAAGTAGTACGTCACAGAAAATTGTTCCCGTGACACCTACACCAGTTAGTGAGGAAGCTAATGATGATGATCATGAAACTTCAGATCAAGATACTACTGAACCTCGTAGATCAACCAGAGTGAGATCCGCGCCAGAGTGGTACGGTAATCCTGTTCTGGAAGTCATGCTACTAGATCATGATGAACCTACGAATTATGAAGAAGCGATGGTGAGCCCAGATTCCGCAAAGTGGCTTGAAGCCATGAAATCTGAGATGGGATCCATGTATGAGAACAAAGTATGGACTTTGGTTGACTTGCCCAATGATCGGCAAGCAATTGAGAATAAATGGATCTTCAAGAAGAAGACTGACGTTGACGGTAATATTACTGTCTACAAAGCTCAACTTGTCGCGAAAGGTTTTCGACAAGTTCAAGGGATTGACTACGATGAGACTTTCTCACCCGTAGCGATGCTTAAGTCTGTCCGAATCATGTTAGCAATTGCCGCATTTTATGATTATGAAATTTGGCAGATGGATGTCAAAACTGCATTCCTGAATGGATTTCTGGAAGAAGAGTTGTATATGATGCAACCAGAAGGTTTTGTCGATCCAAAGGGAGCTAACAAAATATGCAAGCTCCAGCGATCCATCTATGGACTGGTGCAAGCATCTCGGAATTGGAATATATGCTTTGATAAGTTGATCAAAGCATATAAGTTTTATACAGACTTGCGTGAAGCCTGTATTTACAAGAAAGTGAGTGGGAGCACTACATTATTTCTGATAAGTATATGTGTATGACATATTGTTGATCGGAAATAATGTAGAATTATTCTGCAAAGCATAAAGGAGTGTTTGAAAGGAGTTTTCAAAGAAAGACCTCGGTAAAGCTTCTTACATATTGAGTATCAAGATCTATAGAGATAGATCAAGACGCTTGATAAGTTTTTCAATGAGTACATACCTTGACAAGATTTTGAAGTAGTTCAAAATGGAACAGTCAAAGAAAAAGTTCCTTGCCTGTGTTATAAGGTGTGAAGTTGAGTAAGACTCAAAGCCCGACCACGGCAGAAGATAGAAAGAGAATGAAAGTCATTCCCTATGCCTCAGCCATAGGTTCTATAAAGTATGCCATGCTGTGTACCAGATCTATTGTATACCCTACACTGTGTTAAGCAAGGGAGTACAATAGTGATCTAAGAGTAGATCACTGGACAGCGGTCAAAATTATCCTTAGTGGAATAAGGAAATATTTCTCAATTATGGAGGTGACAAAAAGGTTCGTCGTAAAAAGTTACGTCGATGCAAGTTTTGACACAGATCTGGATGACTCTAAGTCTCGATCTAGATACATATTGAAAGTGGGAGCAATAAGCTAGAGTAGCTCCGTGCAGAGCATTGTTGACATAGAAATTCGCAAAATACTTACGGATCTGAATGTGACAGACCCGTTGACTTAAATTATCTCACAAGCAAAACATGATCACACCTTAGTACTCTTTGGGTGTTAATCACATAGCGATGTGAACTAGATTATTGACTCTAGTAAACCCTTTGGGTGTTTTATCACATATCGATGTGAACTATGGGTGTTAATCACATGGTGATGTGAACTATTGCTGTTAAATCACATGGCGATGTGAACTAGATTATTGACTCTAGTGCAAGTGGGAGATTGAAGGAAATATGCCCTAGAGGCAATAATAAAGTTATTATTTATTTCCTTATAATCATGATAAATGTTTATTATTCATGCTAGAATTGTATTAACCGGAAACATAATACATGTGTGAATACATAGACAAACAAAGTATCACTAGTATGCCTCTACTTGACTGGCTCGTTAATCAAAGATGGTTATGTTTTCTAACCATGAACAATGAGTTGTTATTTGATTAACGAGGTCACATCATTAGTTGAATGATCTGATTGACATGACCCATTCCATTAGCTTAGCACCCGATCGTTTAGTATGTTGCTATTGCTTTCTTCATGACTTATACATGTTCCTATAACTATGAGATTATGCAACTCCCGTTTGCCGGAGGAACACTTTGGGTGCTACCAAACGTCACAACGTAACTGGGTGATTATAAAGGAGCATTACAGGTGTCTCCAAAGGTAGATGTTGGGTTGGCGTATTTCGAGATTAGGATTTGTCACTCCGATTGTCGGAGAGGTATCTCTGGGCCCTCTCGGTAATACACATCACATAAGCCTTGCAAGCATTGCAACTAATGAGTTAGTTGTGAGATGATGTATTACAGAACGAGTAAAGAGACTTGCCGGTAACGAGATTGAACTAGGTATTGGATACCGACGATCGAATCTCGAGCAAGTAACATACCGATGACAAAGGGAACAACGTATGTTGTTATGCGGTCTGACCAATAAAGATCTTCGTAGAATATGTAGGAGCCAATATGGGCATCCAGGTCCCGCTATTGGTTATTGACCGGAGACGTGTCTCGGTCATGTCTACATTGTTCTCGAACCCGTAGGGTCCGCACGCTTAAGGTTACGATGACAGTTATATTATGAGTTTATGCATTTTGATGTACCGAAGGTTGTTCGGAATCCCGGATGTGATCACGGACATGATGAGGAGTCTCGAAATGGTCGAGACGTAAAGATTGATATATTGGAAGCCTATGTTTGGATATCGGAAGTGTTCCGGGTGAAATCGGG
>NC_053023.1:96752017-96827286 GCF_003073215.2 Triticum urartu
AAAATTTGTATTTGTACCTATTCACCCCCCTCTAGGTCCATCTTGATCCTTTCAATTGGTATCAGAGCCTCGTGCTCTATTCTTGTGGATTAACCGCCCTAGAGCGAGATGAACCCTGATGGGACTCCCTTTGTTGTAGATCCGAAGGATAAAGGCGAGGCTTCTTCTGAAGTCAAGACCTTTACTTCCGAGGATCTAGAACGGGCCCTTGCTAAGCAAAAGGAGGAGCATGATGCTTCTGTAGAGGCCTTGGTCCAAATGAGGATAGCCACATTGTCCATGGTGCTTGCACCACTTTCGGGTGGTGCGGCTTCGAGACCAACTGTGCCTACTCCGTCACTTGGTCAACAACCTCCTAGCAATGAACACTCTAGTGTTCCTTGGCTTTATGCAAGACCCCAAGTTGAGAAACCAAAATATAACTCTCAAGGCAAACCTCCTTTACTTGACTCCACTTCCGATTTTGCTTTGTGGAGAGTTGCTATGCAGGATCATCTTCGATTTGGAAATGATGAGATGCTAGAGATCTTGGAGTATGGTTATCATGTGGTTGATCCAAAGAATCCTACACCAAGAGAAATTTATGACAAGAATCTGAATGACACGGCAATCATGTGTATAAGGAGAGGTATGGTTGAAAAGCAAAGGAGACCTTTCATACACATCACAAGTGCCAAGGAATTATGGGAAAGTATCATAAGATCCAGGACCGGTACCTCCACCCTTCGGAGTGCTCAGTATGAAATTGCGAAGGGGCAATTGCAAAACTTTTGTATGGAGAAAGGTGAAACTCCAAATAAACTCCTTGAGCGTCTCATGACTCTCACCGCTGATATTGAGTCATGTGAGTGTGACAAGACACAAGATGGATTCAACATGACTAAGCGATTCCTTGTGGACAAGTTGCTCCATGCTCTTGCTCCATATCACCATCAGATGGTATGGGACATAAGACAACACCATGCCTTCAAGGAAATGACTACAGATGACATCATATCCACTTTCCAACTATTTGAAGAGTCAAAGGCAAATGCTACAAAACATCTTGCCATGCATGGCACCCCATCATCGAAGATCAATCTTGCATTGAAGGCCAAGCATGTATGTGAAGATGAGCAAAGTGAAGAAGAAGAAGATGATGATGATGATGAAGATGGTGATGAGGTTGAATCCGATGAGGGCCCTTCATATGAAGACATGGCTCTCTTTGTCAAGAAGTTTAGCACGGGAAAATTCAAGGGAAGGTTTCAAAAGAAGAAAGTAAGAAAATGCTACAACTGTGAAGAAACCAACCACTTCTCCAACGAGTGCCCTTATGAGAAGAGAGAGGATAAACCAAGGTTTCCCAAGACCTTTCCCAAGAAGAAGTTACCAAATCCTTTGAACTCCAAGCTCAAGAAGAGAGATGGGAAAGCAATGGTTGCTCAAGAAGAATCCGATCCTGATGATGTTAGTGGTGTTGCCGGAGTTGCTCAAGATTCTCAAAACACATTGAGGCTAGTCAACAAGAGTGGTGAAGTTGTCACCTACAAGTACATGAAGGATTACAAGGGCAACGCTCACAAGTGTCTCATGGCAAAGGTCATGGTAGAAGATGGAGAGGACCAACACTCTCCTGACAAGGTCAAGGTAACCCCACGATCAAACTCTCCTTTTTTCACTCCTCCTACTCCTAGTGATGAGTATCTTGATGTGGAGGATAGGTATGAGGATGATGATATAAATGATCATATGCTTGCTAAACTAAATAAGTTCATGTGCTCTCTTAAAGTAAAGAAGCTCACTATGTTTCATATGCTTATGGAGATGGTGAGTAAGCACACCATTTCCATTAAGGAACTCGAAACCCTCGTCACCGAGGAAAAGGAAAAATGTGAAATCCTTGAGCGGAAAGTTCAATATGAGGAAGCACGCAATGATGAACTATGCTTAAAAATTGGTGCAAACATTGATGTTCATACTAGAGATCTTGCCTCCTTGAAAAAGGCTATCGACTCTTGCGAAGAGTTGATGAATGATAAAAGTAAGATTGTAAAGTCTAGTGCTTCTCTCTCTAAGGATTGTGAGCTCCTATCCATGTCCCTCAAGACCAAGGAAGAAGAGCTCACCCTTCTTACAAAGAGTTTTGAGACACTCAAGCTTACTTATCTTGAAACTCTAGCCAAGGCTTACTCTTCTCCTATTATCAATGTTCATGCTTGTACTACTAACTCTAGTAGTGATCTAGCATCTATTCTTGAGGAGAATCGCTTTCTCAAAGCTCAAATCGAGAAAGGGCTCATGACATGTGCTCAAGGGCAAAAGAACCTTAATGAGGTGTTGAGCCAACACAGTGAAGTGTTTGCCAAAGAAGGACTCGGGTTTGACCCAAGCACAAGCAAGAAGAAGACATCCTCTCAAAAGTGCACCATCCCTCTAGAAGAAACTTTTGTACGAGAAGGGCACAAGGAGAAAGGTAAGGTTGTTTGTGGGAAGGCCACAAGGGGCATGCCCACTGTCATCAAGCCAAAAGGGTTCATGCCTCCATCCTATGTTCTTCGTAAGACTAAGGATGGGGAAGTTTGTGCAAAGTTTGTTGGTCCTCGAAATGCATTTTGGTTTTATGCTATTTGGGTCCCTAAGACCCTTGTGACTAACTTGAGAGGTCCCATTGCAAAATGGGTGCCTCTAACCAAGTAATAACTGTGTGTAGGTTGCCTTCTCCGGTGGAGTAAAATGGGTGATTGATAGTGGATGTACCAATCATATGACCGGAGATAGCAAGTTGCTCTATGATTTCATGGAAGCTATTCAACCATTTATGAGCATTATGTTTGGTGGAGGATCAAAAGGACAGGTACTCGGTTTGGGTAAGGTGGCTATCACAAATGACATGTCTCTTGCAAATTTCATGCTTGTCCAATCCCTTAAATACCATTTGCTTTCTGATCGCCAATTGGCCTCTGTTGGTTATGATACACTATTTGGACTAACGGATGTGAAAGTCTTTAAGAGAGATACTCTCGAAGTGGCCTTTGTTGGAGAGTTGGATGGCAACCTTTACACGGTTGATTTCTTGAAAGAGAGCACATTCCATGCAACTTGTCTAATGGCCAAGGCCGACAAGGGGTGGCTATGGCATCACCGGCTAGCCCATGTCGGCATGAGAAATCTTCAAGATCTCTTAAAGGGAAATCACATCCTTGGACTAACAAATGTCTCTTTTGAGAAAGATCGTGTGTGTAGTGCATGCATAGCCGGGAAGCAATATCAATCAAAGCACCCACCCAAGAATATTGTGTCTACTTCAAGGCCATTGGAGCTTCTTCATGTGGATCTGTTTGGGCCTCCTTCATGGGATAGTCTTGGTGGGAAAAAGTATGGACTTGTCATGTGGATGATTACTCAAGATACACATGGGTGTTTTTCCTCAAGTCCAAAGACGAGACGAAGATCACCTTCATTGATTTTGCCAAGCAAGCACAACGCAAGTTTGACAAAGAAATCATGGCAATAAGAAGTGATAATGGTTCCGAGTTCAAGAATTACACCTTGGAAGGATTTCTTAGTGATGAAGGGATTGAGCATCAATATTCAGCTCCATACACTCCCCAACAAAATGGTGTTGCAGAAAGGAAGAACCGCACCCTTGTGGAGATGACAAGGTCCATGTTGGATGAATACAAGTCGCCACATAGTTTTTGGGCCGAGGCCGTCAACACTGCATGTCATGCTTCAAACCGGTTCTTCCTCCGCACGATATTTGAAAAGACTCCATATGAGCTCCTGACCGGGAACAAGCCAAATGTCAAGTACTTTCGTGTATTTGGGTGTAAATGCTTCATCCTCAACAAAAGAGAGAAGTTAGGAAAATTTCAATCTAAAACCATTGAGGGCATATTTGTTGGTTATGGATCAAACTCTCACGCCTATAGAGTCTACAACAAATCCAATGGATGTGTTGTAGAAACTTGTGACGTGGTGTTTGATGAATTTAATGGCTCCCATGGGGAGCAAGTTGATCTAAGTGATGTAGGTGAAGAAGATTCTTCTCAAGATATCTTGACGATGGGTGTTGGTGCACTTCTTCCAATGGAACAAGACCCTCATGATGATGAAGAAGAAGATGAAGGCCTCACACACCATCAAACTACTTCCACACCCATACCACCACAAGCACCTATTACTAAATCAATGCCCTTAGTCCAAGTACAAGATGATGATCAAGTTCCTCTTCATGATAATCATCAAGAACAAGATCATCCTCAAGGAAAAGAACAAGAAAGTGCAATCATTGACAATGAACCTCAACAAATGCAAGAAGAAGAAGAAGATCTTCCACCACACATTAATGATCCATATGTTGAGGACGTGGATGATGGACATGAAGTTTAATCTCGCGAAACCTTAACCTCCATCATGCCTCGAGTGGCCGGTCGTATTGATGTTGATAAAATCCTCACCTGCATATCGGAAGGTAGAGTCACTCGTAAACAATTGACAAACTTTTGTGCTCACTTCTCTTTTGTGTCTAGTGTTGAGACTGTCAAGGTACAAGATGCGTTGATAGACAACGATTGGCTTATTGCTATGCAAGAAGAGTTGAATAGTTTTGAGCGTAATCAAGTGTGGTCATTAGTCAAGAGGCCAACTACGGAACACAACGTCATTGGAACAAAGTGGATTTTCAAGAACAAGCAAGATGAGAATGGCGTAATCATCCGCAACAAGGCAAGGTTAGTGGCACAAGGATACTCACATCATAAGGCTTTGTATGGCCTCAAACAAGCACCTCGTGCTTGGTATGATCATCTTAAGAAGTTTCTACTCGATGATGGTTTTGTGAGAGGGGTGATCGATCCCACTCTTTTTACTAAGAGGGACAAAGGTGATTTGATCTTATGCCAAATCTATGTGGATGATATCATTTTTGGTTCTCCTAATATTCATTTATGCAAGAAGTTTGCGGCATCAATGACCAAGAATTTTGAAATGTCACTCAATGCGGATTTGAAGTTCTTCCTCGGTTTTCAAATTCAACAATTTCAAGAAGGAATTTTCTTGTCTCAAGCCAAATACCTCAAGGATATCCTAGCAAAATTTGGCATGTCTGATGCTAGCCCATGTAAGACCCCCATGCCAACCAAAACTGTACTCACTGAAGACTCAAACGGTATCCCCTTCGACCCATCTAAATACCGCTCTATGATTGGTTCATTGCTTTATCTTTGTGCATCTAGACCAGACATCATGTTTAGTGTATGCATGTGTGCTAGATTTCAAGATTCCCCTAGGGAAAGCCATCATAAGGCGGTTAAGCACATTCTTAGATACCTTGTTCACACCCCAAAGTTGGGTCTATGGTACCCCAAGGATGCTAAGTTTGATCTCATTGGGTACACGGATGCGGATTGGGCTGGAGACAAAGTGGATCGTAAATCCACCTCCGGTGCATGTCAATTTCTTGGACGCTCCTTGGTAAGTTGGTCCTCGAAGAAGCAAAATTGTGTTGCCCTCTCCACTGCCGAAGCTGAATATATTGCAACCGCCAGTTGTGCAACTCAGTTACTATGGATGAGGCAAACTTTGAAGGATTACGGTATCACCTATAGACATGTGCCTCTTCTATGTGATAATGAAAGTGCCATTAATATTGCTGAGAACCCCAAAGATCATACCCGCACCAAGCACATTGACATTAGGTACCACTTCCTGAGAGATCATGTGGAGAAGGGTGATATTGACATTGCTCATGTTGGCACAGATATGCAACTTGCAGATATTTTCACCAAGCCATTGGATGAGGAAAGATTTTGCCAACTTAGGCGTGAACTTGGTATCTTGGAGCTTGACAACATTATGTGAAAACTAGTACTCATGCATGCATTGTCATAATGTCCTGTCTCTATGTAGGCATATATTTAGGGGGAGACACTCAACTCATGCGTTCTCTCACCCTATGAAATGCATAAAAAGAACAAACACTCTCAAAGCTACCATGTTACTCTAACTATGGTGCTTTCAATGATGGCGTAGTGATTATGGACGCAAAGTTCAAATCTTTGCAGTGTCATGTCACGTATACTCATACATGGTGGCATCAGCCACCGCCTTGTCATTAGAACAACATGTGAGCAGTATGTGTGTTTATTATTGTTGGCTTAGGAAACTCATTGCTTCATCTAGGGTGTCCTTGCATCCTACTACATATGTCACTCATCATCTCTCCATCATTGCCATTAGCACCAACTATGGCACCCTAGTCTTCCTCGAAAAGATATATATAAAAAAACCATCGGACGTCCATCAAGACCGGACGTCCGTCAAATCCTTTCTGGTGCTCTTGCACCGGTCGTCCGATCTGCCGGTCATCCGTAAAAAATCCTCTGGTGCCCTATTACCGGCCGTCCGCTGTAACCGGACTTCCGTTAAATACTGCTCTGTCTAAACGCGTCGGATGTCCGTTTTTTGCCGGTCATCCGCTACTTCTCGTGTCAGGTTGCTCTCTCAGGTCCCGGACATCCGATTCACACCAGATGTCCGGTACGGGTCTCGCCCGCCTATATATACTCGGGCGTGTGATCCGGTCAATTCTAAAACCTAACTCCTCTCGCCGCCGCCGCCGCACTCTCTCCTTGTTGCGTTCACGGGCTGGATCCCTTGCCGCCGGGACCCCGTTTCAGCCCTTCCGGCCTTCGTCGCGCCTCCTACCTGGTGCGGTGAGCGTGGATCGACCGGACCTTCAGATCCGGTCAACACGACCGCTCTTCTCTCGACTCGGCCGGTTTCGGGGGAAATCTCTTCTCCGCCGCATTTTCTCCTCGACCTCCCGAGGTAGCAACTTTTTTTTCTTTCCCCCATTGCTCTAACCTTCTTGACCTATGGTGATTTTTAAGATTTGGAGTCTCCTCCTTCCCTAGGTAGCAATGCCACGGACAAAGCGCTCTGCTCGAAAGCAGGTCACCGCTGGAGGCTCTCGTCCGTCTCGTCGTGGTAGGTCCGATGATTCACAGGAGCGCGCTCGTCCTCGGAAGCGTGCCGCTCACCCTCGCAGCTCCACTAGCGCCTCTTCGACGGAAGAATCCGACTACGAGGATGAATTGGAAGAAATTGAGGAACCCACTTATGTTGCTGTTCGCACCACTGCACCCAAGCCTGGAACTCGTCGGCCCACATTCAAGCCTCCTCCGGTTCAACCTCCAGGTGCTGCCCGTCGCATCTCTCTTGAACCTCCACACCCTCACGGTCGCATCATTAAACGGTTCAATGAGGTTCCCATCGCTTCTTACCTTAAGCTTCGTCGTGATGTAAATCAATTCACTGTTCTTAGTGATTCACAGGATGCTTGTTTTCGCACAAATGTCCAAGCCGACATTTTCACCACCATAGTCATTCCTAAAGGGTTATCTATCCATATGTGCATCGACTTAGAGCATATCCGCACTCATCCGGAGAAATATCCGGGAGCCATTGAGCTCATTGAGTCCTCCAGTCTTGCTGCACCATTTGAATTCCAGCATGATTTTAACTATGCTGCAATTCATCAATTCTATGCCACTTGTTACTTTGGTCCCGATAAAACTGTCACTTGGATGACCTCCGACACCATGCTCACGGCATCCTATGCTCAATTTGTTGCTGCTCTTGGTTTTCCTGACACAGGGTTCAAAATCCATAAGGATGACCCTAACCATAAGCCCAAGAGCATAGAGGTCTGTTCGGATCTTCTCAAGCCCATAAGTGAAATGTCTAATCAGGAGAAACATAAGGGCCTGAACCAAGTTTCAATTTGGCGCTCACCCTTCTACATCATTTTTCAGTGTGTTATTCGCACCATATATCCCAAGATGGGTGACAAGGGGTCATGTAACATCTACTGCATTGATCTCATGCATCGCCTCTATGAGTCTCCCACAGGGAAGATAAATATCCCTCACTTTCTGTGGCATGAGATCCGTCTGGCTTGTTTTCAACACAAGCGAGCCTTTCCTCATGCCCCCTTCCTTCAGGCATTTATCGAGAGTGTTGCTTCGTTTCCCATTGCCCGCACTCACTTGCACGAACGGTGGGTCATTCCATCTCACATGGCGGAGGATTGGGTTCCCAAGGACTCTTCTGCTCTTACTCGTCGTACCTCGGCTAGTGTTCCTTCTTCCACCACTCGGTCTACTTCTTCCGGCTCCGCACCTTTTGGTTGCATCTCTTGCTTTCTTGGGAAAGCTCACTCTGCCATGATGAAGATGTTTACCTTTCATTGCTCTCAAAATCACGATGTTGTCACACGCTTGGTCACCTCCAAGAATGCTTTGAAGGCTCGTCTGAGAGACTCCGGAGTTTATGATGTGAGTGATGATGAACGTCTTCCTGATGATCCACCTTCTGACTTCGGCTTTCCTTCGGGTCCTGAGTGGGCTGACTTCCTTGACGAGGCTGGTGGTAGTGGTGCTCATGATGATGATGACGATGATGCTCTTTGATGCTGTTATGACACCTCCTTTTGGGTATTTGCTGCCAAGGGGGAGTAGGCACTTATTTATGTGATATGATGCTATGATCTTATCTTATTATCATGTTATCGAACTCATGCTATGTGGTTAACCTGTTATTGAACTTATGATATGTTTGGACCGACTTATGTTATATGCTATGAGTGATGAATCCTGGTGAAGCCTATTCTAGATCTGATGTTATCTTGATTATCTTGTGTATGAGTTTCGGTTGTGTTGGTATCATAGTGAGGGGGGGCTCTCTTCATGTTTACCTATGAGTTATTGCACATATTGAGGGGGAGCTCCACAACAAACCCTTCGATATTCAATATTTTTTAAATTCTTTCGATATTCAAAGCTTTATCCTAAAAAAAGTGCATGTATGTTGTCATCAACTACCAAAAAGGGGGAGATTGAAAGTGCAATCATGCCCTTAATCGTATTTTGATGTTGATGACAACATGCACATTGAGACTAATCATGTTTATCGAGTATTTCTCAGGATTATGTCCCAAGGGCTATGTGTGTGTGGATCATGATTAAGGACATAGCAACATATATCACCCAAGAGCAGAGACACAAGACAAAGATAAAAAGCTTCGGCTCCTTGTTTTCGGTTTTGCTCTTGAGTGTAGGGATCCCGCACTATTAAGAGGGGATTGATGGTTTTCGCGAAAGAACTTGCTCAAAACCACAAAATTCCCTCTCATACCATCTCATAAATTCTTCCTCTAACTTGTGCAAAAGTGGTAGTAGGTTTCCAAGCTAAAAGGTCCAACTTTCACCGGACGTCCGAAGTCTACGGACGTCCGGCATCTCTCAACCAACCAGACATATGACTCTCTCCAGTCGTCCGGTGAGTCTACACAGAACTGAAATTAGCGGAAGACCGGTCACACCGGATGTCCGGTCACCGGACGTCCGCTCACATCCGGATATCCGGTGCACTCCAACAGAACTACAATTAACGGATGTCCGATGACACCGGATGTCCGGGCTCCGGACGACCGGCGCCTTCCGGATGTCCGCTACCTGTGTTGTTTTCACGGTCAGATTTATACTCCAGCGAGCGGACGACCGGCTTCTCGGCCGAACGTCCGGTCCGATCTATGTCACCGGTCGTCCAGTACCCACCGGACATCCGGCAACTCCTGTGCCTTAAGTGGCCAAACGGCTATCTTTTCACTACCACTATATATAGCCTTTCTTCCCCTTCGGGATGGGCGACCACTCACATTGAACAAATCCTAGAACACATTACACTCTCTCTCTCTCACTCCTCCACACCAAATCTTAGATACCCAAGGGATTTGAGAGTATTTGAGAGAAGTTGTCCGACCAAGTGATTGATCCACTCCTTCCCCTTCTTTGCACCAAAGGAATTTGTGACTTGAGCAAGTCTTGAGCTTTTCCCATCATTCTTGTTACTCTTGGAGGTTGGAGACTCCTAGGCGGTAGGAGTCTTTCGGAGAGGAATCAACCTTTGTGATTACCCATCGGAAAATTTTGTGAGGGTTTGCAGACCACCCCAAGTTCTACCACTAGTGGTTGAGAAACGCCTTCGTGGTGTTGACTCAAAGAGAGAACAGGGTGAGCCTTCGTGGCGTTGGTGTGCCTTCGTGGTAACACCCACCTCTCTAAACGGTGACGTAGCTTCCCTCCAAGGAAGTGAACATCGGCTTACATCCTCGTCTCTCGGAGTTGCAGTTATCCCTAACCTTAACTCTCTGCTTGTGGTTACTTGTCTCATCTGCACTTACCTAAATCATATTGTGTCAGTCTACTCATTTACTTGTATTACCTGATTGTCTTGTTTAGCTCTTAGCATCACACTTGAAATTGTTAGGCTCACTTTCATATTCCGCACTATTGCCTAAAATTGCCAAGTAACAATTAAAATTTGTATTTGTACCTATTCACCCCCCCCCTCTAGGTCCATCTCGATCCTTTCATCCATGCTACACACATAATAGGCGGTTCCCAAACAGAATGGTAAAGTTTATACTCCCCCTCCACCAACAAGCATCAATCCATGGCTTGCTCGAAACAACGAGTGCCTCCAACTAACAAGAGTCCCGGGGGAGTTTTGTTTGTAGTTATTTTGATTTGATTTTCATAAAGCATGGGACTGGGCATCCCGGTGACCAGCCATTTTCTCGTGAGTGCGGAGCGGAGTCCACTCCTCTTGAGAGTAACCCGCCTAACATGGAAGATACGGACAACCCTCGTGGATACATGAGCTATTCAAGCATACAAAACAGGATATTTATTTGAAGGTTTAGAGTTTGGCACATACAAATTTACTTGGAATGGCAGGTAGATACCGTATATAGGTAGGTATGGTGGACTCATATGGAATAACTTTGGGGTTTATGGAATTGGATGCACAAGTAGTATTCCCGCTTAGTATAGGTGAAGGCTAGCAAAAGACTAGGAAGCGACCAGCTAGAGAGCAACAACATTCATGAACATACATTAAAATTAATCAACACCGAATGCAAGCATGAGTAGGATATAATGGACCATGAACATAAATATCGTAGAGGCTATGTTGATTTTGTTTCAACTACATGCGTGAACATGTGCCAAGTCAAGCCACTCGAATCGTTCAAAAGAGGATACCACCCTATCATACCACTTCACAACCATTTTAATAGCATGTTGGCATGCAAGGTAAACCATTATAAGCTCCTAGCTAATTAAGCATGTCATAAGCAACTATAATCTCTAATTTTCATTGCAAACATGTTTATTCATAATAGGCTGAATCAGGAATGATGAACTAATCATATTTAGAAAAACAAGAGAGGTCGAGTTCATACCAGCTTTTCTCATCTCAATAAGTTCATCATATAAACATCATTATTGCCTTTCACTTGCACGACCAAGTAGTGTGGATAATAATAATAGTGCATGTGCATTGAACTAAGCTGGAATCTGCAAGCATTCAATTCAAGAGAGAAGACAAGGTAATATGGGCTCTTTATCAGATCAACGATAATGCATATAAGAGCCACTTTAACATTTTCATTATGGTCTTCTCCTATCGACCCCCAAAGGAAAGAAAAGAAATAAAAATATTTACACGGGAAAGCTCCCAACAAGCAAAAGAAGAACGAGAAATCTTTTTGGGTGTTCTTTTTAATTACTACTACAGGCATGGAAAGTAAACTAATTAAAAGCTACAACTAATTTTTTTTGTTTTTCTTAAGGTTTATTAAACACACTAGAAGAAAGCATAAAAAGGAAAATAAACTAGCATGGATGATACAATGAAAAAATATGAGCACCGACAACTAGCAATGAGTGTGTGAACATGAATGTAATGTCGGTGAGAAATACGTACACCCCCAAGCTTAGGCTTTTGGCCTAAGTTGGTCTATGGCCACGGCTGGCCTGGCGGATATCCAAAGTGATAGTTGGGGTCGTACTGAGATGCAGCAGCTATTGCCTCATGAGCTACCACTTGGAGATGGGCCGTCTCCGTCCTCCTCTTATACTCGTTCGCCTCCTCCCTGGTTATAACATATCTCCCTTTTGCCTGAAAGTCAAAGAAAGCAGGAGCAGGGAGAGCGACGTGATAGGTGCGTCGTCTGTCAAAGATTAGTCGGTACTGGAGGAACTAATCGTTCCTCTCAACAAACTGATGACGAACCATGGCCTCATAATCCAAATAAACAGGAGGCAACTCAATATCATACCCACGTATGGGTACACCAAGAAAATTAGCTAGATGGGTTGCATAAATTCCACCGAAGAAATCTCCACTAAATGAATTATTATGCAATCTACGTGCAACAATGGCTCCCAAATTATAATGTCTACCTTCTAATACAGCACTCCTGAGAACACTGAGGTCAGGGACACACATGTGACATGCTTCATCCTTACCATTTATGCACCTACCTATGAAGAGAGCAAAATAATGTATAGCAGGAAAATGAATGCTCCCTATGGTAGCTTGCGTTATGTCTCTAGATTCCCCCACAGTTATACTAGCAAGAAAATCTCTAAATTCAGATTTGCGAGGTTCATTAGGACTACCCCATTGTGGAAGTTTGCAAGCAGTGTTAAAATCCTCTAATTCCATAGTATAAGAATTTTCATAGAGATCAAACAGGACAGTTTGAGAATTGCGCGATGATGAAAATTCAAACCTCCTCACAAAGGAATCAGTGAGATGGTGGTATTGGTGGCATTTGTCTGCCTCGAAGCTCTCAAGATCAGCATTACGCACATATGCGTTAAATTCTTCCTTGATTCCTGCTCGATCCATAAAGTCCTCTGAAGGCCATCCACAAGCCCGCACTTGAGCTTCCCTCGGTGGTTCTTCATCGGCATCGCGCATTGCGAGCCTGGGTCCTTGCTTCCTTGAAGGGCCACCTTGGTACATTTTCCTAAACATATTTCTTCCTCTAAAAAATTTCTGAAATTTTAGTAACTTCAAAATAAAAGTGAACCAAACTCAACAATATTGATAGCAACTACTCCTACAAGTGCCTAGAGGCAATATCATGCATCAAAACTACTTTTGACCAAATAAATTTGACATGCATGCTCAAGAACAGGGTCACCTAAGCAGCAAAAATATGCAATGAATAAAGCACTAGAACAAAAACTAATTGGACCATTGGAGGAGTCACATACCAAGGAACAATCCCCCAAAGCAGTTTTGTGAGAGGTGATTTGAGCAAGGAGATCGAAAATGGCAGCAAAATGAGCTTGGACTCGGGTTTGAGCTGGTTAGTGGTGTTTGTGGGAGGAAGAAGGAGTGTGTGGTAGCTGGAATAAGTGGAGGGGAGGCACCGTGGGCCCACGAGGCAGGGGGGCGCGCCCTCCACCCTCGTGGCCAGGTGCTTGCTCCCCCTGCTGTGTTCTCAGTGCCAGATATTCTAACATATTCTAGAAAAAATCATATTTAATTTTCAGGGCATTTGGAGAACTTTTATTTTCGGGGTATTTTTTATTGCATCAATAATTCAGAAAACTGACAGAAATTACTAATTTTGCTTTATTTAATATAAATAACAGAAAGTAAAAAGAGGGTACAGAGAGTTGTTTTTCTAAATTCATCCATCTCATGCTCATCAAAAGGAATCAACTAACAAGGTTGATCAAGTCTTGTTAACAAACTCATTCCGAATTGTATGAAACCGGAGAATCTTTTAATAACACTAGGTTACCTCAACGGGGATATGCATGTCCCCAACAATAAGAATATGATATTTCTTCTTGACAGTAGGAAGAGGAAATTTAAAACCTCCAAAAATAATCGATGGAATTTTTCCAATAGAATTGATATTGTGGACTTGAGGTTGTTTCCTCAGAAAGTGTATCGTGTGCTCATTACCATTAACATGAAAAGTGGCATTGCCTTTGGTGCAATCAATAACAGCCCCTGCAGTATTCAAAAAGGGTCTTCCAAGAATAATAGACATGCTATCGTCCTCGGGAATATCAAGAATAACAAAGTCCGTTAAAATAGTAATGTTTGCAACCACAACAGGCACATCCTCACAAATACCGACAGATATAGCAGTTGATTTATCAGCCATTTGCAAAGATATTTCAGTAGGTGTCGACTTATTCAAATCAAGTCTACGATATAAAGAGAGAGGCATAACACTAACACCGGCTCCAAGATCACATAAAGCAGTTTTAACATAGTTTCTTTTAATGGAGCATGGTATAGTTGGTACTCCGGGATCTCCTAGTTTCTTAGGTATTCCACCCTTAAAAGTGTAATTAGCAAGCATGGTGGAAATTTCAGCTTCCGATATCTTTCTTTTATTAGTAACAATTTCTTTCATATACTTAGCATAAGGATTCATTTTAAGCATATCAGTTAAACGCATACGCAAAAAGATAGGTCTAATCATTTCAGCATAGCGCTCAAAATCCTCATCATCCTTTTTCTTGGATGGTTTAGGAGGAAAAGGCATGGGTTTTTGAACCCATGGTTCTCTTTCCTTACCGTGCTTCCTAGAAACAAAGTCTCTCTTATCATAACGTTGATTCTTTGATTGTGGGTTATCAAGATCAACAGCAGGTTCAACCTCTACTTCATTGGCATTACTAGGTTGAGCATCAACATGAGCATCATCATTAACATTATCACTAGGTTCATGTACATTACCAGATTGTGTTTCAGCATTAGAAATAGAGATACCATTAGGATTCTAAGGTGTGTCAATAACAGGTTCACTAGAAGCATGCAAAGTCCTATCTTTTTTCTTTCTCTTCCTTTTAGAAGGACTAGGTGCATCAATAATATTTCTCTGAGAATCTTGCTCAATTCTCTTAGGATGGCCCTCAGGATACAAAGGTTCCTGGGTCATTTTACCACCTCTAGTCATAACTCTAACAGCATTATCGTTTTTCTTACTATTCAATTCATTGAGCAAATCATTCTAAGCTTTAAGTACTTGTTCTACTTGAGTGGTAACCATAGAAGCATGTTTACTAATAAGTTTAAGTTCACCTTTAACATTAGCCATATAATCACCCAAGTGTTCAAGCATACCAGCATTGCGTTTTAATTCTCTACCAAAATAAGCATTGAAGTTTTCTTGCTTAACCCTAAAGTTATCAAACTCATCTAAGCATGGGCTAGCAAACTTAGTAAATGGGATTTCAGCTTTATCATATCTATAGAGAGAATTTACCTTTACTACCTGTGCCGGGTTATCAAGACCATGTATTTCTTCAACAGGAGGTAAATTAAGACCATGCATTTCTTCAATAGGAGGTAAATTCTTAACATCTTCAGCTTTAAGACCTTTTTCTTTCACAGATTTCTTTGCCTCTTGCATATCTTCAGGACTGAGAAATAGAATACCCCTCTTCTTCGGAGTTGGCTTAGGAGTTGGTTTAGGAATTGGATCAGGAAGTGTCCAATTATTTTCATTAGTCAACATATTATTGAATAAAATTTCAGCTTCATCCCATGTTCTTTCCCTGAAAACACAACCAGCACAACTATCCAGGTGGTCTTTGGAAGTATCGGTTAGTCCATTATAAAAGATATCAAGTATTTCATTTTTCTTAAGAGGATGATCAGGCAAACCATTAAGTAATTGGAGAAGCCTCCCCCAAGCTTGTGGGAGACTCTCTTCTTCAATTTGCACAAAATTATATATTTCCCTTAAAGCAGCTTGTTTCTTATGAGCGGGGAAATATTTAGCAGAGAAGTAATAAATCATATCCTGGGGACTACACACACAACCAGGATCAAGAGAATTAAACCATATCTTAGCATCACCCTTTAATGAGAACGGAAATATCTCAAGGATATAATAGTAGCGAGTTTTCTCATCATTAGTGAATAGGGTGGCTATATCATTTAATTTAGTAAGATGTGCCACAACAGTTCCAGATTCATAACCATAGAAAGGATCAGATTCAACTAAAGTAATTATCTTAGGATCAAAAGAGAAATCATAATCCTTATCAGTAACAAAGATAGGTGAAGTAGCATAAGCAGGATCATATTTCATTGTAGCATTCAAAGTTTTTTGTTTCAGCTTAGCTAATGATTTCTTAAGATCACTCCTATCATTGCAAGCAAGAAAATCTCTAGCAGTTTCTTCATCCATAACATAGCCCTCAGGCACAACAGGTAATTCATATCTAGGGGGAGAGTCTTCATCATCACTTTCATCTATTATCAGTTTCAATAATTTCATTCTCTCTAGCCCTAGCAAGTTGTTCATCAAGAAATTCACCAAGTGGCACAGTAGTATCAAGCATAGAAGTAGTTTCATCATAAGTATCATGCATAGCAGAAGTGGCATCATCAATAACATGCGACATATCAGAATTAATAGCAGAAGCAGGTATAGGTGTCACAAGCATACTAAAAACAGAAGGTGAATCAAGCGCAGAGCTAGATGACAGTTCCTTACCTCCCCTCGTAGTTGAGGGATAATTTTTTGTTTTAGAGTCTTTCAAGTTCTTCATAATGATAAGAAGATATAAATCCCAAGTGACTCAAAGAATAGAGCTATGCTCCCCAGCAACGGCACCAGAAAATAGTCTTGATAACCCACAAGTATAGGGGATAGCAACAGTTTTCGAGGGTAGAGTATTCAACCCAAATTTATTGATTCGACACAAGGGGAGCCAAAGAATATTCTCCAGTATTAGCAGCTGAGTTGTCAATTCAACCACACCTAGAAACTTAATATCGACAGCAAGGTATTTAGTAGCAAAGTAATATGATAGTAGTGGTAAAGATAGCAAAAGTAACGGTAGCAAAAGTAATGTTTTTGGTATTTTGTAGTGATGATAACAATAACAACAGAAAAGTAAATAAGCGAAGAACAATATATGGAAAGCTCGTAGGCAATGGATCGGTGATGGAGAATTATGCCGGATGCGGTTCATCATGCAACGGTCATAACCTAGGGTGACACAGAACTAGCTCCAGTTCATCAAGGTAATGTAGGCATGTATTCCGAATATAGTCATACGTGCTTATGGAAAAGAACTTGCATGACATCTTTTGTCCTACCCTCCAGTGGCAGCGGGGTCCTAGCGGAAACTAAGGGATATTAAGGCCTCCTTTTAATAGAGTACCGGAACAAAGCATTAACATATAGTGAATACATGAACTCCTCAAACTACGGTCATCACCGGTAAGTATCCCGATTATTGTCACTTCGGGGTTAACAGATCATAACACATAATAGGTGACTATAGACTTGCAAGATAGGATCAAGAACTCTCATATATTGATGAAAACATAATAGGTTCAGATCTGAAATCATGGCACTCGGGCCCTAGTGACAAGCATTAAGCATAGCAAAGTCATAGCTACATCAATCTCAGAACATAGTGGATACTAGGGATCAAACCCTAACAAAACTAACTCAATTACATGATAAATCTCATCCAACCCATGACCGTCCAGCAAGCCTACGATGGAATTACTCACGCACGGCGATGAGCATCATGAAATTTGTGATGGAGGATGGTTGATGATGACGATGGCGACGGATCCCCCTCTCCGGAGGCCCGAACGGACTCCAGATCAGCCCTCCCGAGAGAGTTTGGGGTTTGGCGGCGGCTTCGTATCGTAAAATGCGATGAATCCTTCTCTCCCGGTTTTTTCTCCCCGAAAGTGAATATATGGAGTCCAGGTTGAGGTTGGTGGAGCGTCAGGGTCCCACGAGGCAGGGGCGCACCCGCCACCCTCGTGGACAAGTGGGGCACCCCCTAACATGGATCTTCCTTCCAATATTCATTATATATTCCAAAATAATGCTCCGTTGATTTTCAGGTCATTCCGAGAACTTTTATTTCTCCACAAAAATAATACCATGGCAATCCTACTGAAAACAGCATCAGTCCGGGTTAGTTCCATTCAAATCATGCAAGTTAGAGTCCAAAACAAGGGCGAAAGTGTTTGGAAAAGTAGATATGACAGAGACGTATTGTCGGTGTAAAAATCGGCGGATCTCGGGTAGGGGGTCCCGAACTGTGCATCTAAGGCGGATGGTAACAGGAGGCAGGGGACATGATGTTTTACCCAGGTTCGGGCCCTCTTGATGGAGGTAAAACCCTACGTCCTGCTTGATTTATTCTTGATGATATGAGTATTACAAGAGTTGATCTACCACGAGATCGGAGAGGCTAAACCCTAGAAGCTAGCCTATGGTATGATTGTATGTTCTCCTATGGACTAAAACCCTCCGGTTTATATAGACACTAGAGGGGGCTAGGGTTACACAAGGTCGGTTACAAAGGAGGAGATATACATATCCGTATTGCCTAGCTTGCCTTCCACGCCAAGTAGAGTCCCATCCGGACACGAGACGAAGTCTTCAATCTTGTATCTTCATAGTCCAACAATCCGGCCAAAGGATATAGTCCGGCTGTCCGGAGACCCCCTAATCCAGGACTCCCTTAGTAGCCCCTGAACCAGGCTTCAATGACGATGAGTCCGGCATGCAGTATTGTCTTCGGCATTGCAAGGCGGGTTCCTCCTCCGAATATACCACGGAAGAATTTGAATACAAGGATAGTGTTCGACCCTGCAAAATAAGTTCCACATACCACCGTAGAGAGAATAATATTTCCACAAATCTAATCTGCTGACACGTTTTGGCAACATGACATTATGCCATGGCCCGGTGATTATTCGAACCGTTCCCTTTAACTAGCCCCGCACATAACGTGAGGCAGTTTCTTGACACGTCTTGTCAAAGCAGAGATCGTGTCCCCCTTATTACGGGATTCTCATCAATACGGGCGTGGGTAACCCAACCGCGCCATCGATTACGGCGCTTGGGGGATAAGCGAGTTTTACCAGGCTAGTGGGGGCGCATAGTTTCGGCCCCCCTTATAAATGGACAAGGTTTAACTTTTTTCTACCCATGCCTTCTTCCTCCTTGCTCATCCATTCTTGCGCACTCGAGCTCCAACGCCCAAGTCCACATCCTTCCCCTCAACCTTCTCCAATCATGTCCAGAGCGGGAGGCAAATGGATGGCTTCCTCCATTACGGAGGGACACATCAAGAAGCTGCGCGGAGCCGGATACTTAGCCGTGAATATCGCGCATCGGCTGCCCGCCACGGGGCAGATCTTTCCTACCCCTGAACCTCACGAGAGGGTAGTTTTCCTCCACCACTTCCTCCGCAGACTGGGGTTTCCCCTCCATCCATTTGTTCATGGTCTCATGTTCTACTACGGGCTGGACTTCCATGATCTAGCCCCGAACTTCATCCTCAACATTTCGGCGTTCATCGTCGTGTGTGAGGCTTTCCTCCGCATCCGGCCCCACTTCGGCCTGTGGTTAAAGACCTTCAATATCAAGCCGAAGGTGGTGGGAGGCCAACAAGTAGAATGCGGCAGAGCCATGGTGGGCAAGATGCCCAATGTCATATGGCTTGAAGGCTCCTTCGTGAAGACCATAAAGGGGTGGCAATCGGCGTGGTTCTACATCACCGAGCCGCGTGACACCAACTGGGTGGCGGCCCCCCGAGTTTCGATCTGGAATCCCCACGCGGCTCACCTCCTGGAAAGAGAAGGGCCTATCCTGGGGTTCATCAGTGGAGCTGGACGGACTCCAGAAATGTATCCAGAATATGGCAAGCAAGAAGCTCAAGCTTCTCAACATAGTCCAGGTCATGCTCGTCTGCCGGATTCTCCCGTGTCAACAACGGGATTTCAACTTGTGGGAGTTCGACCTGGACCAGCACCATACTCTGAGCGAGCTCTTTGACACGACGCACAAGGATGTCTGGAGGGTGCTTTTCAAGAGCGCCGAGGTCCCTCCCTCTCTCACCGAGGACCGCAGGCTAAGCGTGAAGCGCCGAGCACATACTGTGAGTTCTATACATCCGATAAGATATTTATTTCCCCTAGCTTAACCATGTGCGAGGTCTGAGCTCCATGCCTTTGACAGGACTGGGTGGAGACGTCGGGGCAGATTAACTGTCCGGCCACTCTGCCCGAAGACACTGCGGACGCTCTCCTGACGGAGATGCTGACTCCGGCTCCTTACAAGGTGTCGGAGAAGACCAAGAAGGCCAAGGGAACCCGAAAGAGTTCCCGATGCCAGGTGTTATCGAACTCATCGTCTGATAACTCCGCGACACACTCCTCCCCCGAAGACAAGGAGGAAGATGAAGATGCTCCCCCTCCAGTCGGGGGAGACAAGAAAAGGAATGCCGCCCCAACCGGGGGGGCCGAAGGGTCCAAGAAGGGAAGGACTCTCCTTCCGGACTACTCCACCACCGCCGCCGAAGGCGAAGACGAGTGGTTGCTCAGGGCCAAGCCACTATCGAAGTCGTAAGTATTCGGATGCCAGAGTAACTCATAGCATACCTTTGTCACACTGCTTCCCCTAACGCCGAATTATGATTATGCAGACCGCCACAAGCCCGTATCGACGTATCTTCGTCGGATGGCTCCCTGGGCTCGTCGGATATGGATAGCGATCCACTTCCGACCGCCACCTCCCCTTGCCCTACGGACAACGCCGAGGTATTGTCTCAGGAGGCACCAGGTCGAGGGGAGATAGTCCCGGAGGTGCCTCAAGGCGACCTTCCGGATTCCGGGAGCAGAAGGAGCAAGGCTCCCGAGGGCTCCGAGTTCGGCCCTCAGCCGAACACCGCGCCGGAACCTCCAGTGGTTCCGGACTCAGGCAGGTGGCCTCCTTCCAAAAGGGGCAAGACGCCTATGCCGGTGACCTCTGTCCATCCAGAGGCATCGGACAGTCTGCTGGGAGCGCTTCGCAGCGCTTCCATCGACAAAGAGCACCGCACTATTATGAGTGCGGTGATCCAGAAAGTTCAGTCCGCCAAGAGCAGACTGACTGAAGCCTATGCCAGCCTTCTAACAGGCTTTGAGGTAAGTATTTGAAATATAGGAAAAATATTACCGCCTAGACAATAGCCCCTGATGCTCTGTTCGATGTTCACAAAGAAAAGCCGAACAGAGGATCAAACAATATCGCAGGAGTCTAATATAAATATGTTTATATGCGTATGCAGGCTTCGCTGCTGGCCTCTGCCGCACTGACTGCGGAGGTCGCCGCACTGAAGCAGGACCTCGAAGGGTCCAAGGAAGAGCTCAGCCTTGCCAAGAGGCAGCTCGAGGAGAACAAAGGTAAGTAGTACCTAGTTTATGGATATATATAAAAGGAATGTGATTGCAAAATGACAGGATCATCGTAAATTTGCCAGGGGCCATGACCGAGGTGGCGACCTTGAAGCAAGCGCTATCAGAGGCCGAGAACAAAGCAGTCAAAGAGCGCACCGAGCGGGAAAGGCAGGAGGCTCGGGTGGGCGAGGTGCAGCAAGAGCTCCACGCTCTCGTGACGAAGCATGAGGCGTTGGAGCTTGACTTGAAGACGTGAGAGTCCGAGCTTGCCGCGCCCCTCGGGAGCGCAAAGAATGCCAAGGCCGAAGCCCAAAAGGCCCTCTAGGAGATTGACGTGATGAAGAAGATAGCGGCGGGTAAGGCATTCTATATGCAAAGCAAGCATGCGAAAGTAAATTACTTGTTACTTACCCGAATCCAGAGCTCTCCAGGAGCATTCGCAGATTTGCCCCGCAGCGTGTCGAATGCCGCACAGTTTTACCAAGCTGAGGAGGGAAGCTCAACGGAGAAGCTGTTTCGGTCTCAGTATACTGGGACCGAACATCCGATGCCTCTGAGCGACCAGCTGAAGCAACTGGTCGAGCTGCACAAGGCGGCCGAACAGGCCATGAAGGGCTTTATAGTATGGATGTGGCCTGGAGACGCCCTTCCCAATAGCTACTTCGGCCTGGTGAGGCGGCTTGTGGATGCCTGCCCACGGCTTGAAGTCATCAAGCGGTCCATCTGCATCAAAGGTGCACGCCGGGCTTTCGCTCGTGTGAAGGTGCAATGGGCCAAGATGGACGCCGTGAAGCTGGTGAAGGAAGGGCCGCCGCAGGGCAAGGAGCATCGCCACCCCGAGATGTACTATTAGGGTGTCCTGAAGGGTGCTCGTCTCGTAGCGGACGAGTGTACGAAAGATGTAATATTGGAGTAAACTTGCTCGTGTGATCATGTATTATGGAAACTTGTTCATATGCGCTATGAAACGCTTGTCTGAATTTAAAATATTACCTTCTGTTCGGCTGTTTATCAAATCTGAGAGATGGATAGTCGTCAGCTTCTGCCCCCACGCCACGAGTGCTGGGGTGTTCGTGATAAACCTGAGCACTCTTGTTCCCATTGTTGGGTCCTTCGAGGGAGGTGCTCGGCACAACAAATAAGGCAATCGGACCATAATGCATTATCACTCTCACTTAGCCATAGAATTCTATAATTTTAAATTTCGGCGAAGCCCCTAGTATTCGGAAGGCCGAATTCAGGGTGCGATACACGCCTTAAGCCGGACAGGGCCGACTCCTCGCTCTAAGCGGCATAAGTCTTTAGGGAATTGAAACCTCTCGAACAGCGACCAGTCTCTTGCCTTATCATGACAGTCAGTTTTAGCTTTCTCTACTGAGGTGCTTAGCCCAGCAGAACCGGGGCACAATCGCAGTAGTTCTCCCAGTGCTACCTTAGCCGATATAGCGGAACGTAAGGTACCAAAACATGGGAGCCGAGCAAACCCAACTATTGACCCAAGACATGATTCGGAGCTGATGCATATAATGCTATAAGTTCGGGGTGCCGCACTGTCGAAAGTGTTCGGACTTCTCACGCCGTATTATGGGGTATGCTTAAGCCCCTAGCGTATTGGCCGTACTAGAGTGTACGGGTGCTAGATGTCGTGAATGAACATATATATAAAAAGGAATAATGCAATAATAGTCTTAATGCTATGCATTGTTTATTCAAAAAGGTGCTTTAAAGCAGAATGATACAAGTAGTGCGATAAGAAAAAAGTAGGACTGTTTGACATGTCCCGTCCAAGGGCAAGATGAGGAATAGTATTAAAGCAAATATTCCACTCGTTATCGTAATCCACCTGGGAGTTCCATGGTGTGACGTAGCTCTCTGCCTCCTTGGTTGCTGCATCATGTGTTCGGCAATCATGCTACCGGACAGGGTTTCCAGAGATTAAAGTCCTGAAAGAGAAAAATAACAAAGCAGGAAGCCCCTAGTGCAGTTTAAGCCGCGACTTGGAGCGTGCCGCGGTCGTGCCCCCCTCCCCGCCTGTGCCCATGGTATTTCTAATGCATAGTTATGTACGCGTGGCACGGATTTCGCCGTTTGGCTGGGACTGGGGTGGGGGCCGCATTGCTATGCGAGCTCAGAACATGCCAGGCGGTCCTGTTGCCGATTACTCCGGGCGCGCTTGAAGGTGTTCGGGTCCTTAATTGCCAAACTAGTGGATTGCCTTAAGAGGCTGCTTTGTGCTTCTGCTGCGAGGACCGTAGTGTGCTCCTCCGTGCGGAGAGAGCGCTCTGCGTTTCCATTGGCTGTGATGACCCCCCGAGGTCCTGGCATTTTGAGCTTGAGATATGCATAATGCGGTACCGCATTGAATCTTGCAAATGCGGTTCGCCCAAGCAGTGCATGGTAGCCACTGCGGAACGGGACTATGTCGAAGATTAACTCTTCGCTTCGGAAGTTATCCGGGGATCCAAAGACCACTTCCAGTGTGACTGAGCCTGTGCAATGGGCCTCTACACCTGGTATGATGCCTTTAAAGGTCGTTTTTATGGGTTTGATCCTTGAGGGGTCGATACCCATTTTGCGCATTGTGTCTTGATAAAGCAGGTTCAGGCTGCTGCCGCCATCCATAAGGACTCGAGTGATGTGAAATCCGTCAATGATTGGGTCTAGGACCAATGCAGCGAATCCGCCATGACGGATACTAGTGGGGTGGTCCCTGCGGTCGAAGGTGATCGGACAGGAAGACCATGGGTTGAATTTTGGGGCAACTGGCTCCAACGCATATACGTCCCTGAGCGCATGCTTCCGCTCCCTCTTGGGGATGTGGGTTGCGTATATCATGTTCACCGTCCGCACTTGTGGGGGGGGACCTCTTCTGTCCTCCGGTGTTCGGCTGCCGGGGCTCCTCCTTGTCATCGCTATGTGACCCCTTATCTTTGTTTTCGGCATTTAACTTGCCGGCCTGCTTGAACACCCAACAATCCCTGTTGGTATGGTTGGCTGGCTTGTCGGGGTTGCCGTGTATTTGACACGAGCGATCGAGTATACGGTCCAAACTGGACGGACCCGGAGTGCTTCTTTTGAATGGCTTTTTCCGCTGACCGGGTTTAGAGCCTTTGAATCCGGCATTGACTGTCATATCCTCGGTATTGTCGATGTTAATGCGGTGCTTATGTTTGTTGCGACGTGACCTGCCATTGCCGTCCTTGGTATCCGAAGTACCATGGTTCTTTGATATGTTATTACTGCGAGCCAGCTAGCTGTCTTCTCCCGCACAAAAGCGGGTCATGAGTGTCGTAAGGGCTGCCATAGATTTTGGCTTTTCATGACCAAGGTGCCGGGCTAGCCAATCGTCGCGGATGTTGTGCTTGAAAGCTACTAGGGCCTCTGCATCCGGACAGTCGATGATTTGATTTTTCTTTGTTAGGAACCGTGTCCAGAATTGCCTGGCCGATTCCTCTGGCTGCTGAATTATGTGGCTCAAGTCATCGTCATCTGGTGGTCGCGCATAAGTGCCCTGAAATTTGTCGAGGAATGCGGCTTCCAGATCTTGCCGACAGCCAATGGACTCTGCTGGCAAGCTGTTGAGCCAATGCCGAGCTGGTCTTTTGAGTTTGAGTGGGCGGTATTTGATGGCATGTAGGTCATCACCGCGGGCCATGTGGATGTGCAGGAGGAAATCCTCGATCCATACCGCAGGATCTGTTGTGCCGTCGTATGATTCTATATTTACGGGTTTGAAACCCTCTGGGATTTGATGATCCATTACTTCGTCTGTGAAGCATAAGGGGTGTGCGGCGCCTCTGTACTGGGCTATATTGCGACGCAGGTCGAATGAGTCTTGCCCGCTGTGTTCGGCCCGGTCGGACTTACTTTTACTGTATCCGGCGTGACGATTATCGTCTCGCATAGTGGCGCGCCCTCGTGATCCATAGATCGATCTTGCATGTTTTGCTTTGTCCTCCAATACGTCTCGCATGTCTGGCGTATTTCCCCATGCCTTTTTATTTGAATGACATCGGGGTGCGGGCTGAGCTTTTGGCTGGAATGTCTCTCTGTCGCGGCCATGAGGTGGCCGATCAGCCGCGTCATACGCCGGGGATGTAGGTTTTGGTGCTTCCTCCTCCAGTCGGGGTAGCAACCTGCACTTTGGGTAACTCTTGGAGGGGCGTTCGAGTTTATATTCCTCGGCCGCCAGGACTTCAGTCCATCTGTCAGCTAGCAAATCTTGATCAGCTTGAAGCTGCTGCTGCTTTTTCTTGAGGCTATTTGCCGTGGCTATAAGCCGGCACTTGAAGTGCTCTTGTTCGATGGGATCCTCTGGCACGACGAATTCATCATCGTCAAGGCTTACCTCGTCTTCGGGGGGAGGCATGTAATTATCATCCTCCGCCTCTCCATCTGCCGCTCTCTCAGGCGGGCTGGCTTCTTCATCCTCCTGCTCTAAATCTTGCTGGAGGGGATTGTTGTTGTCTTCGGCACTGTCTGGAGTGCTATTATCTCTGGTGCCGGTATCACCACTTTTGCCTTGGCGGGACTTAGAGCGGCGCCGCTGATGCCGGCGCTTGGGTTGCTTTTTGGAGGGGTCATCCTCCATTGTCTCGTCGCCATTGCCTTCTTTGGGTGTATCCACCATGTATATATCGTATGATGAGGTGGCTGTCCAGTGCCTTGTGGGCAGTGGTTCCTCTTCGTCTCCCGCATCGTCGTCCATACCGTCGATGTCTTCGGAGTCGAAGTCGAGCATGTCAGTTAAGTCGTCGACAGTGGCTACTAGGTGGGTGGTGGGTGGGCGTTGAATTTCTTCGTCATCCGCATCCCAATCCTGCCGGCGTAGTTCGGCCAGGACTCTCCTGACAAGGAGAGAGACCTTAATGAGTTTAGTATGTCGCCAAAGGGCGAGTGCTGAAAAATATTCGCGGAGGTAAACTCCATGATCGGCGCCCAATCGGATTCGACAGGAACGGGCGCAGGCGGTTCGGAGTCCGTGGCCGGAGAAGGATCCGGCAGTTCAGTAACACGGCTCTCGTGAAGGGTAAGGTCAATATTCGGCTCGATCGCCGCAGAGGATACGGCCTCCGTGGCGGGGTCTATCCACCCGTCCACAGATGGCGCAACTGGCTCCGAATTGAGGGTCGGAGCGGCTGCCGGTGCGATCTCTTGAACACTGTCCGATGGTAGCACTACAAGAATTCTGTTAATCCATGACAGTCCTTGTCCGTCACGGACCTGTGCAAAACTGTCATCGAAGAGAAGCCATGATGGACATGAAATCCGTCATGTATATCGCGTCATAATTAGACCACCGTGCATTCTATGATGGATTTTTTACCGTCATGCATCACTTAACTGATGGACTGATAACGGTGTTAACGTTCATGCCATGTAATCATCTGACATGGCCACCAACATGGATCTGATGTGGCAGCCCATGCAATCATCGGCCCAACTTGAATTTTGGCCCATGAATTTCAGTTCCAGCCCATGTGATAATCGGCCCAATTAAGATGTTGGCATTTAGATGTGGCCCAAGTTCTAAATGGCCCAATTATAGTTTTGCCCAAGTTTTGAACGGCCCAATTACAGCTTTGTACACTTTTTCAGTTCGGGCGTCTTTAGCCTGTAATTATTGGATTCTCAAAAAAAACAGTAATTATTGTACACGAAATGCCCAAAAATTCAATCTGTTTACATTTCTAGCAGATAAAATGCATTTTTTAAAGGATTTCCTCTCATATTATAGTACATAGAGAAACTAGCCTAAAAATTACAGAAAAAATACACAACTAATAAGAAAAAATAATTAGAAAGTCACTAAGCCATCCGTACACAACGAGCCGGATATCCTCCCCACTGAATCACCCTATGGTGGACGGCACGACTCCTGTATCCTTGATGGCGCTCTAGAGAGAGATGTACCAACTGCCATGACAACCTCAACCATGCACGGTGAAGTACCACAGACCGGCAACATCTTGCTCGGCACATCGTAGCATCCACCATCGCACGCTCTCCTGCAACGAGTCGGCGCAGTTCCCGAAAGGCAGATTAACGCATATCCTCGGGGACATGTCGCCATACACCGGATCGTGGAGGTCCCACGGAGAGAGGTACAGACCCAGCCCGATCCCCTCCGCGCGCGCGGCGGACGCGAGCTCGCCGATGACGTCCCCTGCCCCGTCACGTCACGGCGAGGCGGCCACCGAGTAGTCCGTCAGCGCCGACGGCCAGAGGCAGAACCAGCCGTGGTGCTTTGTCGTGAGCACCACGCGGTCGAACCCTCCCTCTGCCGCGACGCGCGCCCAATGGCCGACTTTGAGCTCGGAGGGCGCGAACACGGCAGGGTCGGCAGGGTGGGCGCAGCTCCCCGGTGATAGGTCGGCGCAGCCCACGACCGCCGGTGGCCCAGCGCGTCGGGGACAACCTGGACGTCGAGGCGGCCGTACTTCCCCGCTGCGGCCTTCGAGCGCCTAGAGAATCGGGGAAGATCGGTGGAGTTGGGGCTGGCGGCGGAGATCTGGAGAATCGGGGTGGGGTGGGCGAAAGAAAAGGAGAGAGAGAGATAAGATAAGATGTTAGCGCCGTTCGATCTAGTTGAATCGGACGGTGAGTTTTGGCGATCCGCGAGAACGTTTGCTCGACCAATCAAAAAGCTAGATTTCCTTTCTGCGGGATACATAGCTCCTAGTTTGTGAACCCTAGCGGGCTTTTCTGGGCTTCAGCCCAGCCGAGAGGCCATCTCATAATGAATAATTTTTTTTATTTTTATTCAAATAACTAATTACGACACCCTTATAAAGTAACATGTAGAAGCACTTGTCTCATATGCTACAAGAAATTTTTACAGGTAATGCACTATATTTTTGTAGGAGCTCCAATAATTTTCACACGGATCTAATATATTTTATAGTTTACATGAATTTTCACAAGCTTGTGGAAATGATTTCAATTTTAACTACATGTATCTCCAATAAGGTACAACTTTTTCATGAAAGAACTACATATTAAGACAAATATGCTTTTATAATGTTTCCTGAAAATATATGAGAAAGTCAAATTTTTATATGGAGTTTGTATTTCTTTTTCGAAATACCTCATAAAGGTACCTTTTGTAGAATCTTCCCAAAACAATCTGAAAATGCCCAAAAAAATTCTACATAAAACATATAAACAATAGTACCAACTGCGAAAGCTACTCTCTCTGTTAGTGGTCTAAACGCTTTAATATTTTTTTAAGAGGGAGTACATCACATGTCCGGATCACCTGTCCGTATGAAACAGGGATTGAAACCGCCTATTGTATGTTGCAGCAACCCTCTTTTATTCTCGTCTTTTCTGTGGTGTGTTCTGTTGGACATTTCGGTATATGCTGACGTGGCCTCCTTTGCCCTTTAATACTCCCTCTGTCCCAATATGTAAGATTATTTTTGACACTATGACACCGTCAAATAATCTTACATTTTGGGGTAGAGGGAGTACTACATTGCATGGTACATGTCAATAGGCATTTTTGGAGTCATGATTATGATTTAGACATTACAAGGTCCATGATCCAGATTTTGAGTTATAGTCAGACACTACTTTTTGATGTATAATATAGATAAAAGCCTTAATGTACTGTACTCAAGACGCTCGTTGGGTTGTAGTTTCTGTGGCCCATTTTCCACATGTTAGTTTTTTAAGATATTTTGAAAAACATATGTAAGTAATAAAAATAATGCTCAAATATTCGGGTGTTATAAACATTATACATACAAACCACTATTAGTAAACAAAAAAGAAATTCAATACATACTAGTAGATTATATTAAAGAAATGTGCACATGTTACTCATTTGCGCATTACTATGAATAGAAGAGCACTTTTTCCTTTATAATGGCGAGAAAATCTACTAATGTTTTAGAAATTGCAAACCAACTCCAAAATTGACCAAATTTGAGCATGGGAGTTTCAATCTTGTGTATTAAATATAGATAGAAAATGAAGGATAAATGATGTGAAAAAAATAGAATTCTGGGTTGTAGGCGGTGGTTTTCGTTCGAAATCCTAATACTTCGCTAGAGATTGTTCAGTTTGTACACAAAGTGCAACTAGTTTTTCCCGTAATACAAACATTTTTCGTATGGAACATATTACATTACCTTCAATAGTTTTTTAACGGTAATTAAAACTTTCATTTGGAGCCATATTATGCGTCCATGAACCTGGCATAATTCAAGAATGTTTCAAGAAAGTTGGACTATAGATTGTTATTATTTTGTCTCATGCCTACAAAAAGTTGAAAAGATCAATGGTTTGTCAGGGATAATTTAAACTTCTATTAGCAACTTATCAAGAAAAAATGATAATAATATCTAAAGGTGATAAAAAAACTCATGTAATTTTTCATGGAATACAATTACGGGTGCATAATCTTAGCATAAAAATTGAGAAGATTTGATGAAAGTTGGAATACATGCTGTTCACAAATGGATACATGAGTGAGGATATTTCATATAACTCAAGGAAAACTTTCATGTTTGTACACACTGAAAACATTTAGTATAGGTCTAGCATATTTAAATAATCATTTTTTTAAATACAAGTTGTCAAGTTCGAAGGTGCTAACCGCTTAAAATTCATTTCTCCGGTTCGAGTTACATTCGTGTTGTTCTTTTTTAATTAAAACATGTGGTATACCCCCATAGAATTGTCAGAATATTAGTAAAAATGATAATAATACCAAAATATGGTAGAAAATTCTTATAAATCGGCATGGAACAATGTTATTGATTCATAAGATGGGCAAAATAAATATAGGAAATTTCACGAATGTTTGCTATACATTGGCGTTAAGTCATACAATACATAACTACTGTTGTCTTTTCGCAAAAGAAAAAAACATATTGTTGCCTACGCGTGAAAAGTACTATAAAAAACTAAAAAAACTTGGCTCGTTATATGTAAGAACTTGGTTCATTGGAACGGAGATGTTAGGGCTACGTGGTTCAAATCCCCGTTCAATCACCTTTTTCATACTAAAAAACTTGACTCGTTATTTTCCTAAAAAGGCAACGCCGGGACACGCATTCGCAACATTCTGCTTTCCTAAAGAAGACACCAGAAGGCCGTCCATGACGATTTGAACAACTTCAAAAAAACCTTTATACTTGTACATTTTTCGTATGCACACATAATATTTTCTTATACACGTTGAACGTTTTTAAATACATGATAAACATTATTCTTCAAAATACATGTTTGAACATTTTTGAAACACATGATGACCATTATTTTCAAAATACATGTTTGAACATATTTTTTGTCAAGATACATGGTTGAATTCTTTTTAAAAAAATGTTAAACATTTTTAAAATACAAGTTGGGCATTTGTTTTGATCATAGAAACATTCTTTCAAACAAATATGATTATTCAAAGCCACATGTATCTGATTCGTTCCACAACCTTATAAGTGTGGCGGTATGTGAGTGTAGATTTCTAGAGGCCGAGCTCCAGTGAGCTCGTTATTTTGAAAATATCAAAAAGCATACTTAATAGTTAAAAAAATAGAATAAAAATCCATGGAAACATATATGTATTCCGTAGGAACGTGTTGAGTTTCGTCAAAAAATCTTGTGATTTGTATGTTGTACAAAAAAGGCAAACTTCCGGCCCAATAACAAAAATTAAAGCCCATTTAAAGTGTGTATTTGTGTTTTTTCTGTACGCCACATGTAAAAGTGTAATGCTATGAAATTTTGCATATATGCAGTATACATGAGCACATGTTTTCACAAATAAATTTGGAATATTTCGCACTCCCAAATTTATTTTTGAAAATGAGCTCAGTGGAGCTCGGCCTTCGTTGGCATTTTTGCGGCGTTTGTATACTTTACTAATGAAAAATCCTATTCATATCAGGACAATATAGTTGCCCTGGGGCGGAGCTAACCGCTTAAAATTCATGTCTCGGGTTCGAGTTCCATTCATGTGTGGTTTTTTTTTTATTAAAAGCCACGGCGGACCCCTATAGAATTGTTACATGTATTCTGTTTTCTTGGAGTTTCAATAATTTTATAGATGATTTAACATTTTCTATATATCAACGTCAAGTAGCACAGTATATAAGTATTGGTGTCTCTTCGCAAAAAAAACATATTGTTGAACTGAAAAACTTTGCTCGTTTTATGTAAAAACTGGGCTTGTCTTTTTACGAATGTTTATTTCACATCAACGTTAAGTAAGTACAGTACGGGTTAGTGCTACAATGTTTTTTTAATGCTACGTGGTCTGATTCCCCGTTCAATCTCTTTTCTTTAACTAAAAAACTTGTTTCATGTTATGTACGAACTTAGTAAGGAGATAGAAACTGCGCAAAAAAAAGGAAGGAGATAGAAACGTAGACATTCCTCGGCGGTGGAGGACTTCTTTTTTTTTTAGGGACTCGGCGGTGGAGGACTAGTAGATATATATAAGAGTGAGGTCCCTAGTAAGATCCCCACGAGCCACTTCTCAGTTTTTACAAATATACTCCCTCCGTTTCTAAATATTTGTCTTTTTAGAGATTTTAACAAGTGATACATACGGAACAAAATGAGTGAATCTACATTCTAAAATATGTCTATATACATCCGTATGTGGTAGCCATTTGAAATCACTAAAAAGACAAATATTTTGGAACGGAGGAAGTATAAACCAATACAGTTTTGTTTGGGTAAAGAAAGACTTACAGTGGCCCAACGTTGGGACGACGCACTAATAGCAGACCATGTTTTATCCTAAAACAAAACATCGGGACGGTGCAAGAGCATCATTCATTCCGTTTTCCTAATCTAAAAGAACCACCATAAGGCCGCCCGTGACGGTTCGAACAACTAAAAAACAAAGCCGCATATGTGTGGGTCTGACACACATGACACATCAGTATGAGGCATCCATGACGGTCTGCCTGGTGTATAGTTGGTCGATCCGTGACGATATCTGTGACGGTCGGTCGGCTTGTTCTCATCTAACTAATACGTGACGGATTTCATGACAGACAAGAGAAATCCGTCATCGATCATGACGGTTCCTAGGAACGTCATCGGAAATCCGTCATGGAATAACAGTTTTCTTGTAGTGTAGAGCTAAATCGTACTCATCGTGACCGCGTGGCGCACAAGGCAGGGGCTCGAATCCGTCGAAGATCAAGTCTCCGCGGATATCGGCCGTGTAGTTTAAGCTTCCAAACCTGACCTGATGGCCAGGGGCATAACTTTCGATCTGCTCCAGATGGCCAAGCGAGTTGGCCCGCAATGCGAAGCGCCGAACACAAAGATCTGTCTAGGGAGAAAAGTCTCACCCTGGACTGCAACGCTATCGATGATCGTAGGAGCCATCAAGCCTAATGGCGACGACACAGAGGAACTCTCAATGAAAGCACCAATGTCGGTGTCAAAACCGGCGGATCTCGGGTAGGGGGTCCCGAACTGTGCGTCTAAGGCGGATGGTAACAGGAGGCAGGGGACACGATGTTTTACCCAGGTTCGGGCCCTCTTGATGGAGGTAAAACCCTACGTCCTACTTGATTTATTCTTGATGATATGAGTATTACAAGAGTTGATCTACCACGAGATCGGAGAGGCTAAACCCTAGAAGCTAGCCTATGGTATGATTGTATGTTCTCCTACGGACTAAAATCCTCCAGTTTATATAGACACCAAAGGGGGCTAGGGTTACACAAGGTTGGTTATAAAGGAGGAGATATACATATCCGTATTGCCTAGCTTGCCTTCCACGCCAAGTAGAGTCCCATCCGGACACGAGACGAAGTCTTCAATCTTGTATCTTCATAGTCCAACAGTCCGGTCAAAGGATATAGTCCGGCTGTCTGGAGACCCCCTAATCCAGGACTCCCTCACGTATCAAGAACAAGTCTCGCGTAAGTGTACGCGTAATGTGGGTCTGAGCCGCTTCATCCAACAATGCCACTGAATCAAGAATCAACTAGTGATGGCAAGCAATATGTATATACCCACGCCCAAAACTCCTTTGTGTTCTACTCGTGCATATAATATCTACGCATAAACCTGGCTCGAATGCCACTGTTGGGGAACACATTAATTTCAAAAAAAATCCTACGCACACGCAAGATCATGGTGATGCACATCAACGAGAGGGGAGAGTATCGTCTACGTACCCTCGTAGACCGTAAGAGGAAGCATTATGACAACGCGGTTGATGTAGTCGTACGTCTTCACGATCGACCGATCTAGCACCAAAGGTACGGCACCTCCGTGATCTGCACACGTTCGGCTCGGTGACGTCCCGCGAACTCAAGATCCAGTAGAGCTTCGAGGGAGAGCTTCGTCAGCATGATGGCGTGATGACGGTGATGATGTTGCTACCGGAATAGGGCTTCACCTAAGCACTGCTATGATATAACCGAGGTGGATTATGGTGGAGGGGGGCATCACACACGGCTAAAAGATCAATGATCAACTTGTGTGTCTATGGGGTGCCCCCTCCCCCATATATAAAGGAGTGGAGGAGGGGGAGGGGCCGGCCTCCTAGGCGCGCCCCAAGGGGAGTCCTACTCCCACCGGTAGTAGGATTCCCCCTTGCCTTGTTGGTTTTAGGAGAGAAGGAAGGAGAGGGAAGAAGGAAGGAAAGGGGGGCCGACCCCCCTCCCAATTCGGATTGGGCTTGGGGGTGTCGGTGTCAAAACCGGCGGATCTCGGGTAGGGGGTCCCAAATTGTGCGTCTTGGATCGATGGTAACAGGAGACAGGGGACACGATGTTTACCCAGGTTCGGGCCCTCTCTATGGAGGTAATACCCTACTTCCTGCTTGATTGATCTCGATGAATATGAGTATTACAAGATTTGATCTCCCACGAGATCGTAATGGCTAAACCCTAGAAGTCTAGCCTAAGAATATGGTAATGAGTATATGTGGTGTCCTTTCCGGACTATCGCCTTTGGTTTATATAGACACCGAGGGGATCTAGGGTTTATATGGAGTCGGTTACGTAAAAAGGAATCTTCGGTCGCCAAGCTTGCCTTCCACGCCAAGCAGAGTCCAATCCGGACACGAGTATGGTCTTCGATCTTCACAACCCATCAGTCCGGCCCATGGATATCAGGCCAGACGTCCGAGGACCCCTTAGTCTAGGACTCCCTCGGTAGCCCGTGAACCTGGCTTCAATGAGGAGGAGTCCGGCGCGCAGATTTGTCTTCGGCATTGCAAGGCGGGTTCCCTCCTTCCGAACTCCAGAACAGTCTTCGGGCGAAGTAAGTATATCCGGACCTGTGTGTAGAGAGTATAATATCCCATGAGCTCAACTTGTTGATAATTGTTTATGACATCACATCATGCCTTCCTGGTTGCTATTTCCAACCGTCAGCTAGCGAGCCACCCCATGTCTCGGGGTACGGTTTTACTGGCACGTCTCATCAGGGTAGAGATCATGTCCCTTTATTTACGGGATTTTCATTAATGCAGGAGTGGGTAACCCAACCGTCCCCTAGGTACAACTCCTCGGTGATAGGTAAGTTTAGAGACCCTGGGAGAGACGCCCAATATCCGGGGCCTTTTTATAGAGAGCCTGTCTCTTCTTCTTCCCTTACGCTTGCTCCTTCCTCAACCCCAGCCACCCCAAGTTCCAACCCTCGGGTTCCAATCACCACCAGCCTTAGTCATGTCCGGATCCAACTGTCAGGGCCGGTGGGTGGCTTCTTCTATCACAGAGGAGGACATTGCGGAGCTTCGCGTAGCGAGGTACCTGACCTCGGAAATCTTTCATCGGCTTCCGGTGCAAGGGCAGGTCATACCGACCCCCAGATCTGGCGAGAGGGTTGTATGTGTGTCTCACTTCCTTCACGGGCTAGGGTTCGCGCTTAACCCCTTCGTCCGGGGGCTCATGTTCTACTATGGGCTAGATTTTCACGATTTGACCCCGGACTCTATTCTCCTCATCTCGACATTTATCGTCACGTGTGAGGCCTTACTCCGGACTCCTCCGCACTTCGGCTTGTGGCTCAAGACCTTTGATGTGAGGCCGCAGGTGGCAGAGGAGGAGCAGGCAGAGTGCGGCAGCGTCATAATAGGCAAACTGGCCAGCGCGGTTTGGCCTGAGGGATCTTTCGCCAAATATTCAGACCTGTGGCAGTAGGGGTGGTTTTATGTCAACGAGCCGCAGAGCTCCAAGTGGGCGGCTACACCTGCGTTCCGGCCCGGCCCTCCAGTTCAGCTCGCTTCATGGATCAATAAGGGACTGGACTGGGGATCCGTCAATGAAGTGCAGACTTTGCAAAGTCGCATCCGAAGCCTTATCGAGAAGGGCATCGATCTTGTGAACATCGTTCAAATAATGCTAGTCCGCCGAATCCTGCCATGTCAGCGGCGGCCTCTTCGTATGTGGAAGTTTAACCCAGAAGGGCGGCGGACCCTACAACACTTCTTCGACACTACGCATGAAGGAATGTGGAAATTATATTTCGAGGAACGAGAGCAATGACCGGACACCACCGAAGACGTTGGCCTTGACTGCAATCATCCGGACACTTCGGCAAGTATTCGGTATCCGAGCACCTTCCATTCAGGTATCTTTTAACAAGACATTGAACAATCCTTCCCTGTACAGGACTGGATAAAGAAAGCGGTGCTGATCTGGTGTCCAGCGCCTCTTCCCGAAGGCCCTGCAACCGACCTGCTGACGAGGATGCTGGTTCCGACATCGTACCAGGTGGCCGCGTTCAGGGAAACCGAAGTTCTTTTGCCCAAGGGCAACAGTGCGGAGGGGGTCCTCCAAGGCAAGAAGTGGGCCGCCTCTGAAGATCAGGAGGGGAAACCTTCCAAGAGAGGAAAAACGCTCTCGTCGAGCGGCTTGGGCCGGGCGAGCAAGGTTGTGCTACCTCTTGAGCACTGCGTTGGATTTCCTTGAAGAGGAAATGATGATGCAGCAAAGTAGCGTAAGTATTTCCCTCCGTTTTTTAGAACCAAGGTATCAATCCAGTAGGAGATTACGTGCGAGTCCCTCGTACCTACAAAAAACAAATAACTCCTCGCAACCAACGCGATAAGGGGTTGTCAATCCCTTCACGGTCACTTACGAGAGTGAGATCTGATAGATATGTAGAATAATATTTTTGGTATTTTTGAGATAAAGATGCAAAGTAAAATAAAAGCAAAGGAAATAACTAAGTATTGGAAGATTAATATGATGAAGATAGACCCGGGGGCCATAGGTTTTACTAGTGGATTCTCTCAAGAGCATAAGTATTTTACGGTGGGTGAACGAATTACTGTTGAGCAATTGACAGAATTGAGCATAGTTATGAGAATATCTAGGTATGATCATGTATATAGGAATCATGTCCGAGACAAGTAGACCGACTCCTGCCTGCATCTACTACTATTACTCCACTCATCGACCGCTATCCAGCATGCATCTAGAGTATTAAGTTCATGAAAACAGAGTAACGCCTTAAGCAAGATGACATGATGTAGAGGGATAAATTCATGCAATATGATAAAAAAACATCTTGTTATCCTCGATGGCAACAATACAATACGTGCCTTGCTGCCTCTACTGTCACTGGGAAAGGACACCGCAAGATTGAACCCAAAGCTAAACACGTATCCCATTGCAAGAAAGATCAATCTAGTAGGCCAAACCAAACTGATAATTCGAAGAGACTTGCAAAGATAACCAATCATACATAAAAGAATTCAGAGAAGATTCAAATATTGTTCATAGATAATCTTGATCATAAACCCACAATTCATCGATCTCAACAAACACACCACAAAAAGAAGATTACATCGAATAGATCTCCACAAGAGAGAGGGAGAACATTGTATTGAGATCCAAAAAGAGAGAAGAAGTCATCTAGCTAATAACTATGGACCCGAAGGTCTGAGGTAAACTACTCAAACTTCATCGGAGAGGCTATGGTGTTGATGTAGAAGCCCTCCGTGATGGATGCCCCCTCCGGCGGAGCTCCGGAATAGGCCCCAAGATGGGATCTCGTGGATACAGAAGGTTGCGGCGGTGGAATTAGGTTTTTGGCTCCGTTTCTGATCGTTTGGGGGTACGTAGGTATATATAGGGGGAAGGAGTACATCGGTGGAGCAACAGGGGGCCCACGAGGGTGGAGGGCGCGCCTGGGGGGGTAGGCGCGCCCCTACCTCGTGGCTTCCTCCTTTATTTCTTGACGTAGGGTCCAAGTCTCCTGGATCATGTTCGTTCCGAAAATCACGTCCCCGAAGGTTTCATTCCATTTGGACTCCGTTTGATATTCCTTTTCTACGAAACTCTGAAATAGGCAAAAAAACAGCAATTCTGGGTTGGGCCTCCGGTTAATAGGTTAGTCCCAATAATAATATAAAAGTGGGTAATAAAGCCTAATAATGTCCAAAATAGTAGATAATATAGCATGGAGCAATCAAAAATTATAGATACGTTGGAGACATATCAAGCATCCCCAAGCTTAATTCATGCTCGTCCTCGAGTAGGTAAATGATAAAAAGGATAATTTTGATGCGGAGTGCTACTTGGCATAATTTTAATGTAATTCGTCTTAATTGTGGTATGAATATTCAGATCCAAAAGATTCAAGATAAAAGTCCATATTGACATAAAAATAATAATAATTCAAGCATACTAACTAAGCAATTATGTCTTCTCAAAATAACATGGCCAAAGAAAGTTCATGCCTAAAAAATCATATAGTTTAGTCATGCTCCATTTTCGTCACACAAGAATTCTCTCATCATGCACAACTCTGATGACAAGCCAAGCAATTGTTTCATACTTTAGTAATCTCAAACCTATAAACTTTCACGCAATATATGAGCGCAAGCCATGGACATGGCACTATGGGTGGAATAGAATATGATGATGGGGGTTATGTGGAGAAGACAAAAAAGGAGAAAGTCTCACATCAACAAGGCTAATCAATGGGCTATGGAGATGCCCATCGATTGATGTTAATGCAAGGAGTAGGGATTGTCATGCAACGGATGCACTATAGATATAAATGTATGAAAGCTCAACAAAAGAAACTAAGTGGGTGTGCATCCAACTTGCTTGCTCACGAAGACCTAGGGCACTTGAGGAGGCCCATTGTTGGAATATACAGGCCAAGTTCTATAATGAAAAATTCCCACTAGTATATGAAAGTGACAAAACAAAAGACTCTCTATCATGAAGATTATGGTGCTACTTTGAAGCACAAGTGTGGCAAAGGATAGTAGCATTATCCCTTCTCTCTTTTTCTCTCTTTTTTTGGGACTTATTTTACTTATTTTATGGCCTTTCTCCCCCTTTTTTTAATTCCTCACTTGGGACAATGCTCTAGAAAATGATGATCATCACACTTCTATTTATTTACAACTCAATGATTTCAACTCGATGCTAGAACAAAAGATGACTATATGAATGCCTCCGGCGGTGTACCGGGATATGCAATGAACCAAGAGTGACATGTATGAAAGAATTATGAATGGTGGCTTTGCCACAAATACTATGTCAACTACATGATCATGCTAAGCAATATGACAATGATGAATGTGTCATGATAAACGGAATGGTGGAAAGTTGCATGGCAATATATCTCGGAATGGCTATGGAAATGCCATAATAGGTAGGTATGGTGGATGTTTTGAGGAAGATATAAGGAGGTTTATGTGTGAAAGAGCGTATCATATCACGGGGTTTGGATGCACCGGTGAAGTTTGCACCAACTCTCAATGTGAGAAAGGGCAATGCACGGTACCGAAGAGGCTAGCAATGATGGAAGGGTGAGAGTGCGTATAATCCATGGACTCAACATTAGTCATAAAGAACTCACATACTTATTGCAAAAATCTACAAGTCATCAAAAACTAAGCACTACGCGCATGCTCCTGGGGGGATAGATTGGTAGGAAAAGACCATCGCTTGTCCCCGACCGCCACTCATAAGGAGCACAATCAAAGAACAACTCATGTTTCAAATTTGTTACATAACGTTTACCATACGTGCATGCTACGGGACTTGCAAACTTCAACACAAGCATTTCTCAAATTCACAACTACTCAACTAGCACGACTTTGATATTATTACCTCCATATCTCAAAACAATCATCAAGCATCAAACTTCTCTTAGAATTCAAAACACTCATAAGAAAGAATTTACTAATCTTGAACACTTAGCATATTAGAATTATTTAAGCAAATTACCATGCTATTTAATACTCTCAAAATAATCTAAGCGAGGCATGAGAGATCAATAGTTTCTATAAAACAAATCCACCATCGTGCTCTAAAAGATATAAGTGAAGTACTAGAGCAAAATTATATTACTCAAAAAGATATAAGTGAAGCACATAGAGTATTCTAACAAATTCCAAATCATGTATGGCTCTCTCAAAAGGTGTGTACAGCAAGTATGATTGTGGTAAACTAAAAAGCAAATACTCAAATCATACAAGACTCTCCAAGCAAAACACATATCATGTGGTGAATAAAAATATAGCTCCAAGTAAAGTTACCGATAGAAGTAGACGAAAAGAGGGGATGCCTTCCGGGGCATCCCCAAGCTTTGGCTTTTAGGTGTCCTTAGATTATCTTTGGGGTGCCATGGGCATCCCCAAGCTTAGTCTCTTGCCACTCCTTGTTCCATAATCCATCAAATCTTTACCCAAAACTAGAAAACTTCACAACACAAAACTTAAATTAGAAAATCTCGTGAGCTCCGTTAGCGAAAGAAAACAAAAGACCACTTCAAGTTACTGTAATGAAATCATTATTTATTTATATTGGTGTTAAACCTACTGTATTCCAACATCTCTATGGTTTATAAACTATTTTACTAGCCATAGATTCATCAAAATAAGCAAACAACACACGAAAAACAGAATCTGTCAAAAACAGAACAGTCTGTACTAATCTGTAACTAGCGCAAGATCTGGAACCCCAAAAATTCTAAAATAAATTTCTGGACGTGAGAAATTTATCTATTAATCATCTTCAAAAATAATTAACTAAATATAACTTTCCAAATAAAAATGGCAGCAGTTCTCGTGAGCACTAAAGTTTCTGTTTTTTACAGCAAGATATCATGACTTGCCCCAAGTCTTCCCAACGGTTCTACTTGGCACAAACACTAATTAAACACAAAAAACACAACCAAAACAGAGGCTAAATAGATTATTTATTACTAAACAGGAGCAAAAAGCAAGGAATAAAAATAAAATTGGGTTGCCTCCCAACAAGCGCTATCATTTAACGCCCCTAGCTAGGCATAAAAAGCCAGGATAGATCTAGGTATTGCCATAATAGTAAGATAGATCATTAAAACTCTTTTCATATTCTCTAGGTTCGGAAGCAAGTTTTATTTGAGGCAAGCAAAAGTAATCAAAAGGTCTAAATTTAATGGGACAAAAGTCCCCAAGATCAACCTTGGGAGGTATAGGTTCCTCCTTTGGCCCTTTGTATTGCACAACCAATTCATCATTATAAGTATTCTTTTGACAGAACTTTGTGAGCCTAAACTCAAGAGAATATCCTAGTTCATTATTTCGAATGGCCAAATCATCATTAAGTTCAGAAATTCTATCAACTAAAACATTGGTAGGAACCCTTTTTCTAAGATTTTCATAGAAAGCAACATAGTCTAGGGATTGAAAACGCATTATTTCTTCTTGATCAAAAAGGATAGCCTCTATGGGAGGACGGCAAGCGTCCACCCTATAATATGCAAAGATTTCTTTGGCCTCTTTTATTATGAATCTGAACTCATGAGCCAAAAAGATCGTAGCGGCACGCTTAACAGAAGAATGCTCAATATTAGAAAATTCTAGGAAAATCCTTTGTATGCAAGGGTTCATGTGCATGAATTATCTTTCAAGTTCAACTACAAGCATGGAAATAGCGTCCGCAAGACTACTAGTTCTATGAAGGATAGAACTACCCATAGAAGGCAAAGCACCGGCACAAGTAAAGAAATCTTGGATAACTCCTTTTCCAATAATATTACCACTACCAATACGGAATTTTTTTGTATGTAAGATAGGGGGTTCTTCAGCAGGAGCGTCAGAATTTTTAATGATATTATTATTGTCCATATCGACAATAATTTCCCCAATTTCAGACATGACGGCAGAAAGTGCAAAAGGAAAAAAGAGGCAAATAGAGAAAGAGGGGGAGGATAGAGAGAGAGGGCGAATAAAATGGCAAGGGTGAAGTGGGGGAGAGGAAAACGAGAGGCAAATGGCAAATAATGTAATGCGGGAGATAAGGGTTGTGATGGGTACTTGGTATGTTGACTTTTGTGTAGACTACCCGGCAACGACGCCAGAAATCTTCTTGCTACCTCTTGAGCACTGCGTTGGATTTCCTTGAAGAGGAAATGATGATGCAGCAAAGTAGCGTAAGTATTTCCCTCAGTTTTTGAGAACCAAAGTATCAATCCTGTAGGAGGCAACGCGCGAGTCCCTCGTACCTGCACAAAACAAATAACTCCTCGCAACCAACGCGATAAGGGGTTGTCAATCCCTTCACGGTCACTTACGAGAGTGAGATCTGATAGATATGATAGAATAATATTTTTGGTATTTTTGTGATAAAGATGCAAAGTAAAATAAAAGCAACGGAAATAACTAAGTATTGGAAGATTAATATGATGAAGATAGAACCGGGGGCCATAGGTTTCACTAGTGGCTTCTCTCAAGAGCATAAGTATTTTACGGTGGGTGAACGAATTACTGTTGAGCAATTGACAGAACTGAGCATAGTTATGAGAATATCTAGGTATGATCATGTATATAGGCATCACGTCCGAGACAAGTAGACCGACTCCTGCCTGCATCTACTACTATTACTCCACTCATCGACCGCTATCCAGCATGCATCTAGAGTATTAAGTTCATGAAAATAGAGTAACGCCTTAAGCAAGACGACATGATGTAGAGGGATAAATTCATGCAATATGATTTAAAAAAATCCATCTTGTTATCCTCGATGGCAACAATACAATACGTGCCTTGTTGCCCCTACTGTCACTGGGAAAGGATACCGCAAGATTGAACCCAAAGCTAAACACTTATCCCATTGCAAGAAAGATCAATCTAGTAGGCCAAACCAAACTGATAATTCGAAGAGACTCGCAAAGACAACCAAACATACATAAAATAATTCAGAGAAGATTCAAATATTGTTCATAGATAATCTTGATCATAAACCCACAATTCATCGGTCTCAACAAACACACCGCAAAAAGAAGATTACATGAATAGATCTCCACAAGAGAGGGGGAGAACATTATATTGATATCCAAAAAGAGAGAAGAAGCCATCTAGCTAGTAACTATGGACCCGAAGGTCTGAGGTAAACTACTCACACTTCATCAGAGAGGCTATGGTGTTCATGTTGAAGCCCTTCGTGATGGATGCTCCCTCCGGCTGAGCTCCGGAACAGGCCTCAAGATGGGATCTCATGGATACAGAAGGTTGCGGCGGTGGAATTAGGTTTTTGGCTCCGTTTCTGATTGTTTGGGGGTACGTAGGTATATATAGGAGGAAGGAGTACGTCGGTGGAGCAACAGGGGGGCCCACGAGGGTGGAGGGCGCGCTTGGGGGGAGGGGGTAGGAGCGCCCCCTACCTCGTGGCTTCCTCCTTTATTTCTTGACGTAGGGTCCAAGTCTCCTGGATCATGTTCGTTCCGAAAATCACGTTCCCGAAGGTTTCATTCCGTTTGGACTCCGTTTGATATTCCTTTTCTGCGAAACTCTGAAATAGGTAGAAAACAACAATTCTGGGTTGGGCCTCCGGTTAATAGGGTAGTCCCAAAAATAATATAAAAGTTGATAATAAAGCCCAATAATGTCCAAAACAGTAGATAATATAGCATGGAGCAATCAAAAATTATAGATACGTTGGAGACATATCAGGTTGCCGTAGAGTTTGATGACGAGGACGAGCCTCGAGGCAGACCATAAGCGAGGCTAGGGTACTTTGAACACACCTCATTCTTTTCCTATTAGTGAAGTAATCATCCGATATATGTTCATACACGTAGGTTAACGCCTGGTGTTTCTCAATCGTTCTCCTCCTCGGGGGATCTTCTTCCGGAGATGATGGAGAGTAATACGCTTTCTCCGGCCCCATCGCCCGATAGGGGGGATGATACTGAGGTATCGTCCCGAAGGGCTCCTCCCGAACACCAACTGGTACAAGAAACAGAGAAGGCGTTACCTGAAGGCGGCGCCTCTGTTACTCGGGGTTCCAGGATCAAGACTGGAGTCCCTGAACCGTCCGGTTTATAGCCGGAGACGATTCTGGAGGTAAGTAAGCGGAATCCTTCACGGGAAGGTCATACTTCGGCAGCGGTTTCCGAAGACCCGAGGGTGCCGGAGCCGCTGACGGACTTGCTACGATGAGCATCCCTTTCAGAAGAGCATCGTAATTTGATGGCTACGGTGGTTAAAAGGATTCTATCCGCGAAGAGTGGATTGAACGAGGCTTTTACGAGCCTTCTACGAGGTTTTGAGGTTTGTGATGTAGTCTTATCAATTGAATTTTATTGACAGAATGCACCTGTTGTATATGTAGTAGCCCCTGAGACTCGGATTGGCTTCCGAAGAAGCGATCAGAGGATCAAAGAGATATGCTCAGGTATTAACCTTGGTTTAATTTGAAATACAGGCTGCTGCCCCTCCTGTGGCTGCCCAGAGTACGGAAGTGGCCGAACTATAGCAAAAGCTGGATATTGCGGAGGATGACATTGCATTGATCAACAGGCATCTTGACGACTCGCAAGGTACGTATTTTCAAGCATTCTTTACACCAGTGTGCTTGACGCGGGAAAATGATGTATATTAAATGTGCATACCATGCAGATGGTGCTGCCGCCGTGGAGGCTCTTCGGGTGGAGCTAGTCCGGGCCAAGGAGCGGGCCCGGCTTAGTGATGCTGTTGCTAAAGAGGCATCGGTTGAACTGAAGGCCGAACAAGCTGCACGAAGCCAGGGCGAGGAGAAGGTATCCACGATGACACTCGCTTTGGAGAACGTTGTTGGCCGCTATGAATTTCTTGAAAATGAGAATAAAGCCTTAGCGGCCGAACTAGACAAGGCCTGACAGGAGGCGAAAGAAGCGCGATCAGAGTCCAGAGCACTTTGTGAGGAAGTTCGGCAGGCGAAAGAGATAGTGGCTGGAAAGCCTTTTCTGCTGCAGACTAAGTTCGGTGACCCGGACTATGCTCAGTTGAACCAAGTGTGGAGTTCTCCGGACGAGTATTTGGACTTGCTGAAGAGTTCTTCTGATGCAGCACGGTATTACCAAGCGTGAGCTGGATATGCAACGGAGAAACTTTTTTGGTCACAGTTCGGTGCGTCGAAGTGCCCGCTGCTGCTTAATGAGCAGATGTCCCAATGGGCCGAACTTCATAGGGTATATGGTGCTACCATGAAGGATTTTATAATCCGGCTGTGGCCAACCGAGCCTGCGCCGAGTAGTTATTTCAGTTTGGTGCAGAAGCTTGTCGACGTGGTGCCGTGACTAGATGCTGCGAAGCGATCGACGTGCATTGAAGGTGCACGGGATGGCCCTTGCCCGAGTCAAGACATTTTGGGGAAAGATGAAGGCCGTTGACATCGCTACGAAGGGTCCGCCTGGGGGCAGGGACCGTTCGAAACCAGAGAGTTACTTTGAAGACGTCCTGGAGGCTGCCCGCTTGATAGAGGGTCAATGTTCGAAAAACATAATGTTCGAGTGAGGTGTATGATGATTGTAAAAGACAACTTTATAGTTAATCTATTTGTGTTTTGCTCGAAAGCTTGAATTCCTCCTGTGCGGTTGTTTTAATATAATCTGAAAGTTTTCCAGTCGTCGGCTTCAGCCCCCTCGTAGGAAGTACGGGGGTGTTGGGAAAAGCATTTAATCACTCTTTATCCAACGTCTTGGTTCATGAAGGAGGTGATAATGCGGCGAACCAGACAATCGGACTATAAGGCGTTAACACTTTCACTTAACCATAGGAGTTTTACGGAGGGGCTACGACATAGCCCCTGGTGTGTATGCGGCGTGTGGTGCCCTGCATATCTGATCTGAAAAAAAATCCTTCATGTTACACGGAGAATCACTAAGGATTCCAACAAGTCGTCAAGTGGTTGACCAGCTCTCTGATACGTCTCCGTCGTATCTATAATTTTTTATTGTTCCATGCCAATATTCTACAACTTTCATATACTTTTGGCAACTTTTTATATTATTTTCGGGACTAACATATTGATCCAGTGCCCAGTGTCAATTCCTGTTTGTTGCATGTTTTTTTGTTTCACAGAATATCTATATCAAACGGAGTCCAAATGGGATAAAAACTGACAGAGATTTTTTTGGAATATATGTGATTTTTGGGAAGAAAAATCAATGCGAGACGGTGCATGAGGGGGCCACGAGGCAGGGGGCGCGCCCTAGGCCCTCGTAGCGACCCCGTAAGGCGGTTGATGCCCTTCTTTCGCCGCCAGAAAGCTAATATTCGGATAGAGATCATGTTAAAATTTCATCCCAATCGGACTTACAGATCTCCGGGAATATAAGAAACGGTGAAAGGGCAGAATCAGGGAACGCAGAAACAGAGAGAGACAAAGAAACAGATCCAATCTCGGAGGGGCCCTCGCTCCTCCCATGCCATGGAGACCAAGAACCAGAGGGGAAACCCTTCTCCCATCTAGGGAGGAGGTCAAGGAAGAATAAGAGGGGGGCTCTCTCCCCCTTGCTTCCGGTGGCGTCGGAGTGCCACCGGGGGCCATCATCATCACCGCAATCTTCACCAACAACTTCACCACCATCATCACCAACTCTCCCCCCTCTATGCAGCGGTGTAACCTCTCTCTTACCCACTGTAATATCTACTTAAACATGGTGCTCAATGCTATATATTATTTCCCAATGATGTATGGCTATCCTATGATGTTTGAGCATATCCATTTTGTCCTATGGGTTATTTGATGATCGTGATTGGTTTGAGTTGCATGTTTTATTATTGGTGTTGTCCTATGGTACTCTCCGTGTCGCGCAAGCGTGAGGGATCCCCGCTGTAGGGTTTGCAATATGTTCATGATTTGCTTATGGTGGGTGGCGTGAGTGACAAAAGCATATACCCGAGTAAGTAGGTTGTTTGCGTATGGGATAAAGAGGACTTGATACTTTAATGCTATGGTTGGGTTTTACCTTAATGATCTTTAGTAGTTGCCGGTGCTTGCTAGAGATCCAATCATAAGTGCATATGATCCAAGTAGATAAAGTATGTTAGCTTATGCCTCTACCTCAAATAAAATTGCAGTAATGATTACCAGTCTAGTTATCGATTGTCTAGGGACAAATAACTTTCTCGTAACAAAAAGCTCTTTACTAAAACTAACTTAGTTGTGTCTTTACCTAAACAGCCCCTACTTTTTATTTACGTAATATTTATTATCTTGCAAACCTATCCAACAACACCTACAAAGTACTTCTAGTTTCATACTTGTTCTAGGTAAAGTGAACACCAAGCATGCGAAGAGTTGTATCGGTGGTCGATAGAACTTGAGGTTATATTTGTTCTGCCTTTAGCTCCTCGTTGGGTTCGACACTCTTACTTATCGAAAACTATTGCGATCCCCTATACTTGTGGGTTATCAAGACCTTTTTCTGGCACCGTTGCCGGGGATCAATAGCGTGGGGTGAATATTATCGTGTGTGCTTGTTTGATTTATCACTAAGTAATTTTTATTTGTTGTTCTTAGTTGTTTTCTATCTTTAGTTATGGGTAGGAAACGCAAAATACCAAAAAAATTAGTTGTACCTACTGAACCAATGGTTGAAGAACCATTTAAAATCTATCACACTCCTGAAGCTTATTACATGGATCATCTTCGATCCCTATGTGCTCGTGCTGAAACCCCAACTAGCTTAGTTGAGGGCAAATCCTTAGGTGAGCATGCTTGTTATGTGCGACACCGTATATCTGAAAAGGGGAAACATTTACTGGATCAAATTCATCGTTTGCAATGCTATGCTTGGAATTTATGTGAAATATATGATATTACTTGTTGTTCTGAAAACCCTAAGAAACACCTTCCCTATCAATGTGAGTTTAGTTATAATGGAATCATATCTTCATATGCTAAGGGTGTTTATAATTACTATGATGTTCAACAAATTGAAGAATTTGTTGCTTTTAAGGGTGCTTACGAAATTGCTTCTTTGATTGAAAAGTATGGTGCTACTCTTTACAAATCTGAAAATTTTGCCATACTTAAATATTGCTATGATAATTATGCTTCTAATGCCTATGTTGAACCATATATTGAGGACTCCTCCACTGTCCAAGAAGAGACTAATATTTTGCAGGAGTCTATGGAAGAAGAAATTGATGAAACTGTGAGCTCATTGGATGAAAAAGATGATGAGGAGAGCGAAGAACAAAAGGAGGAAGAGTGGATTAGCTACCCGTGCCCACCTTCTAATGAGAGTAACTCTTCAACTCATACATTGTTTAATTTCCCTTCGTGCTTACCAAAGGATGATTGCTATGATGACTGTTATGATCCCGTTGATTCTCTTGAAATATCCCTTTTTGATGATGCTTGCTATGCTTGTGGCCAAGATGCAAATATAAATTATGCCTATGGAGATGAACTTGCTATAGTTCCTTATATTAAACATGAAATTGTTGCTATTTCACCCACGCATGATAGTCCTATTGTCTTTTTGAATTCTCCCGACTACACTATATCGGAAAAGTTTGCACTTATTAAGGATTATATTGATGGGTTGCATTTTACTACTACACATGATGATTTTGATAGATATAATATGCATGTGCTTGTTGCTCCCACTTGCAATTATTATGAGAGAGGAACTATATCTCCACCTCTCTATGTTTCCAACACGATAAAATTGCAAGAAACTGTTTATACTATGCATTGGCATTTACTATGTGTGCATGAATTGTTCTTTTATGACATGCTGATGCATAGGAAGAGAGTTAGACTTCGTTGTTGCATGATATATGTTACTTTGTGATCACTACTAAATTACAAATCATTATTAATTAAAATTGGCTTTGATATACCTTGGGATCCGGGTGGATCCATTACTTGAGCACTATATGCCTAGCTTAATGGCTTTAAAGAAAGCGCTGCCAGGGAGACAACCCGAAAGTTTTAGAGAGTCATTTATTTCTGTTGTGTGCTTTTATAAGGTTTAAAAATAAAAATAATGTGCCAAGGTTTGCCTTTAGGATGTTTTAGATTGCTTGTTGGTTTGTACGGTGCAGGACAGAAACTTTGGCTGTAGTGCGTGATTTTACATTTTTTACTGGTACGTCAAATGGTTCTGATTCTTTTTGCTCTGTATTTCTATACAAATTTTTTATTTTTCCTAATTTTGGAAGAATTTTTGAAGTATCAGAAGTATGGTGAATGTTCAGATTATTACATACTATTCTGTTTTAGACAGATTCTATTTTTGATGCATAGTTTGCTTGTTTTGATGAAACTATCGAATTATATCAGTGGATTAAGCCATGGAAAAGTTATATTATAGTAGCTACAATGCCAAAACAAAATATGAATTGGTTTTCAACAGTACTTAGAGTAGTGATTTGCTTTATTATGCTAACGGATCTTACCGAGCTTTCTGTTGAGTTTTGTGTGGATGAAGTGATCGATGATCGAGAAGGTCTCGATGTGAGAAGAAGTAAGAGAGGCAAGAGCTCAAGATTGGGGATGCCCGAGGCACCCCAAGTAAATATTCAAGGAGACTCAAGCGTCTAAGCTTGGGGATGCCCCGGAAGGCATCCCATCTTTCTTCAACAAGTATCGGTATGTTTTCGGATTCGTTTCGTTCATGCAATATGTGCAATCTTGGAGCGTCTTTTGCATTTAGTTTTCACTTTTTATTTTACGCACCATGCTGGTATGAGATAGTCGTTGGTTGATTTATAGAATGCTCATTGCACTTCACTTATATCTTTTGAGTATGGCTTTATAGAATGCTTCATGTGCTTCACTTATATCTATTGAAGTTTGGATTGCCTGTTTCTCTTCACATAGAAAACCGCCATTTGTAGAATTCTCTTTTGCTTCACTTATATTTGTTAGAGTGTGGGCATATCTTTTGTAGAAAGAATTAAACTCTCTTGCTTCACTTATATCTATTTAGAGAGATGACAGGAATTGGTCATTCACATGGTTAGTCATAAAATCCTACATAAAACTTGTAGATCACTGAATATGATATGTTTGATTCCTTGCAATAGTTTCGCGATATAAAGATGGTGATATTCGAGTCATGCTAGTGGGTAGTTGTGGATTGTAGAAATACTTGTGTTGGACTTTGTGATTCCCATAGCATGCACGTATGGTGAACCGTTATGTGATGAAGTCAGAGCATGATTTATTTATTGATTGTCTTCCTTATGAGTGGCGGTCGGGGACGGGCGATGGTCTTTTCCTACCAATCTATCCCCCTAGGAGCATGCGCATAATACTTTGTTTTGATAGCTAATAGACTTTTGCAATAAGTATGTTAGTTCTTTATGACTAATGTTGAGTCCATGGATTATACGCACTCTCACCCTTCCATCATTACTAGCCTCTCTAGTATAGCGCAACTTTCGCCGGTACCATAAACCCACCATATACATTCCTCAAAACAGCCACCATACCTACCTATCATGGCATTTCCATAGCCATTCCGAGATATATTGCCATGCAACTTCCATCATCATCATATACATGACTTGAGCATTCATTGTCATATTGCTTTGCATTTTCGTAAGATAGCTAGCATGATGTTTTCTTGGCTTGTCCGCTTTTTGATGCCATTGCTATGCTAGATCATTGCACATCCCGGTACACTACCAGAGGCATTCATATAGAGTCATATCTTTGTTCTAGATATCGAGTTGTAATATTGAGTTGTAAGTAAATAAAACTGTGATGATCATCATTATTAGAGCATTGCCCCAGTGAGGAAAGGATGATGGAGACTATGATTCCCCCACAAGTCGGGATGAGACTCCAGACTTTAAAAATAAATAAAAGAGGCCAAAGAAGCCCAAAAAAGAGGCCAAAGAAGCCCACAAAAAACAAAAAAACAAAAAAAATGAGAGAAAAAAAAGAGAAGGGGCAATGTTACTATCCTTTTACCACACTTGTGCTTCAGAATAGCACCATGTTCTTCATATAGAGACACTCTTGAGTTATCACTTTCATATACTAGTGGGAATTTTCATTAGAGAACTTGGCTTGTATATTCCGATGATGGGCTTCCTCAAACGCTCGAGGTCTTCATGAGCAAGCAAGTTGGATGCACACCCACTTAGTTTTCAGTCTGAGCTTCATACACTTATAGCTCTTAGTGCATCTGTTGCATGGCAATCCCTACTCACTCACATTGATATCTATTGATGGGCATCTCCATAGCCCGTTGATACGCCTAGTTGATGTGAGACTATCTTCTCCTTTTTGTCTTCTCCACAACCACCATTCTATTCCACCTATAGTGCTATGTCCATGGCTCACACTCATGTATTGCGTGAAAGTTGAAAAGGTTTAAGAACGTCAAAAGTATGAAACAATTTCTTGGCTTGTCATCGGGGTTGTGCATGATGTGAATATTTTGTGTGGTGAAGATGGAGCATAGCCAGACTATATGATTTTGTAGGGATAACTTTCTTTGGCCATGTTATTTTGAAAAGACATGATTGCTTTATTAGTAGGCTTGAAGTATTATTGTTTTATGTCAAATGATAGACTATTGCTTTGAATCACTCGTGTCTTAATATTCATGCCATGATTAGATATGTGATCAAGATTATGGTAGGTAGCATTCCACATCAAAAATTATCCTTTTTATCATTCACCTACTCGAGGACGATAAGGAATTAAGCTTGGGGATGCATACGTCTCCGTCGTATCTATAATTTTTGATTGTTCCATGCCAATATTCTACAAGTTTCATATACTTTTGGCAACTTTTTATACTATTTTTGGGATTAACATATTGATCCAGTGCCAGTTCCTGTTTGTTGCATTTTTTTGTTTTGCAGAATATCCATATCAAACGGAGTCCAAACGGGATAAAAACTGACGGAGATTTTTTTTGGAATATATGTGATTTTTGGGAAGAAAAATCAACGCGAGACGATGCTCGAGGGGACCACGAGGCAGGGGGCGCGCCCTGGGCCCTCGTGGCCACCCCATAAGGCGGTTGATGCCCTTCTTTCGCCGTAAGAAAGCTAATATCCGGATAGAGATCGTGTTAAAATTTCAGCCCAATCGGAGTTATGGATCTCCGGGAATATAAGAAACGGTGAAAGGGAAGAATCAGGGAACGTAGAAACAGAGAGAGACAGAGAGACAGATCCAATCTCGGAGGGGCTCTCGCCCATCCCATGCCATGGAGACCAAGAACTAGAGGGGAAACCCTTCTCCCATCTAGGGAGGAGTTCAAGGAAGAAGAACAAGGAGGGGGGTTCTCTCCCCCTTGCTTCCGGTGGCGCCGGAGTGCCACCGGGGGCCATCATCATCACCGCAATCTTCACCAACAACTTCACCACCATCATCACCAACTCTTCCCCCCTCTATGCAGCGGTGTAACCTCTCTCTTACCCGCTATAATCTCTACTTAAACATGGTGCTCAACGCTATATATTATTTCCCAATGATGTATGGCTATCCTATGATGTTTGAGTAGATCCGTTTTGTCCTATGGGTTATTTGATGATCGTGATTGGTTTGAGTTGCATGTTTTATTATTGGTGCTGTCCTATGGTGCTCTCCGTGTCGCGCAAGCATGAGGGATCCCCGCTGTAGGGTTTGCAATATGTTCATGATTTTCTTATGGTGGGTGGCGTGAGTGACAGAAGCATATACCCGAGTAAGTAGGTTGTTTGCGTATGGGATAAAGAGGACTTGATACTTTAATGCTATGGTTGGGTTTTACCTTAATGATCTTTAGTAGTTGCGGATGCTTGCTAGAATTCCAATCATAAGTGCATATGATCCAAGTAGAGAAAGTATGTTAGCTTATGCCTCTCCCTCAAATAAAATTGCAATAATGATTACCGGCCTAGTTATCGATTGCCTAGGGACACATAACTTTCTCGTAACAAAAAGCTCTTTACTAAAACTAACTTAGTTGTGTCTTTACCTAAACAACCCCTACTTTTTATTTACGTAATCTTTATTATCTTGCAAACCTATCCAACAACACCTACAAAGTACTTCTAGTTTCATGCTTGTTCTAAGTAAAGCGAACATCAAGCGTGCGTAGAGTTGTATCGGTGGTCGATAGAACTTGAGGGAATATTTGTTCTGCCTTTAGCTCCTTGTTGGGTTCGACACTCTTACTTATCGAAAATTGTTGCGATCCCCTATACTTGTGGGTTATCACTCTCGCCGCATCATGACAGTCAGTTTTCGGCTTTCTCTACTGAGGTGCTCATCCGGTCTATGCCAGGGCACAATCGCAGTAGTTCTCCCTTTACTACCCTAGCCGATAGGGCGGAACGTAGGGTAGCAAACATAGGAGCCGGGCAACCCAACTATTGACCCAAGACAATGATTCGGAGCTGATGCATATAAGGCCAAACTTGCAACGCCGAAGTACGCTATAGAGCTGTTCAGACTTTTACTGGCAGCTCATTCGTTCCCATGCCGAGCCCCTGGCAGAGTATGCCGAGGTGTATCTGCAGAGCAGCCGTTAAGGCCGTACTTATTGTTGGAAGAGTATAAAATTTGTTCGGATGAGACTTACTAAGAACGGAGTGATGTGCCAATGGTAAATTTATGTAAATATATAATTATTATTATTATAAGGAAAAGACCGCGGACCCGGCTATTTGATATGCACGGGGTCGGGATCAGAGGAAAGAGGGCATAGTACAGGCTCAGAATAAAGAGTGCGTTCCACAAAAAGTTATTTTTGGACCTCCTGTCGCACGTATGCGTCGCCCGTCCTCGGGGAGGGGAATCCTTAACGGAAGTAGCCCCTTAGGTGAGCATACAGATCCGGACTCCGATAGAGTTTGTTGTAGATGTTGTCCGGCTAGTCACCTGTTATTTAGGGATGATACAGAAAAATAAAGTAAGCAGATAGAAAATGTTACGGGAATGCTTGCAGGGTGTCCGTATTATGCTTCCGCCAATGCCCATGGTATCTTGAGTGCGTAGTGATGTACATGTGGTGCAAATTTTGCCAGTACAGTACGTGGGTGGCGGAAGACGGACTGCTATTCGCATTCCCAGAGTAGTCGAACGTCGGAGGGAAACTGTTTATGGCCCCTGGCGTTCTGCTGGTGAGCCGATCTGTCGTCTTTATCGCCCGGTGGCCTCCTCCCCTTGTGATCAGCGTTAAGCTTGCCTGCCTTCTTGAAGACCCAACAGTTTCGGTTGGTATGATTAGCTGGCATATCAGGTTGACCGTGAATCTGACAAGGTTGGTCCAATATCCTGTTGAGGGTGGATGGTCCATCCTGGTTTACCTTTAGTGTCTTCTTCCATTGACCGGCTTCTGACAAGCTGGCATATCAGGTTGACCGCTGTGTCGCGTATATTACTGCGACTGTTGTCTTCGGTTTGTCGTGGCTTGTCGTTACCATCTCGGATTTCGGAGGTGCTCGGGCTGCTAGCGTCGTTGCTTTTACAAGCCAGCCAGTTGTCTTCTCCCACGCAGAAGCAGGTCATTAGAGCGGTAAGGACTGCCATGGATTTGGGTCCTTCCTGGCTGAGGTGACGCGCTAGCCATTCGTCCCGAACGCTGTGTCTGAAGGCCGCAAGGGCTTCTGCGTCCGGACAGTCGACAATTTGGTTCTTTTTGACTAAGAACCTGGTCCAGAGCTCCCTGCCTGACTCGCCGGGTTCCTGGACAATGTGACTTAAGTCATCGGCGTATAATGGCCGGACATATGTTCCCTGGAAATTTCCTCGAAAGGCATCTTCCAAATCTTCCCAGTTGCCAATGGAATTTTCTGGCAAACTATTTAGCCAGTACCGAGCTGGCCCTTTAAGCTTGAGAGGTAGGTATTTAATGCGCGTGGAGGTCGTCTGCACGGGCCATGTGAATATGAAGGAGGTAATCCTCGATCCATATCGCGGGATCTATTGTTCCATCGTATGATTCGATGTTGATGGGTTTAAACCTGTCTGGGAATTCGTGCTCCATTACTTTGTTAGTGAAGCAGAGAGGGTGTGCGGATCCTCTATGTTGGGCCACACTATGAAGCACCTCCGGCGGGTTCTGTTTACGGTGTATGGCCCGGGCATGGTCGGCTTTATAGCGTCCGAATAGGAGACCATCATCGTCGGTCGGGATATATCTTCGTGATCTGTACGTCGATCGTGTATGTCCTGCTCTACCCTCAGTGTATTGGTTGATATCGCGGGTATTCCTCCGAGCTGTTTTGTTTTGACGGCCGGATCGGTTGGTATGGTGCTCTGCTTGGGCTGCTGCTTTTACTGGACCGAACTATGGTCGGCCCGCCGCGTTATTCGATGGTGGTATGGGCTCCATCGCCCTACCATCGTATTGAGGGAGCCACCTATTCTTTGGGTGGCTTTTGGCTGGGCTACGAAGGCCGTGTTCTTCGGCGGCCAAGACCTCGGTCCATCTATCATTGAGCAAATCTTGGCTTGCTTGAAGTTGCAGCTGCTTCTTTCTTAGGCTCCTTGTAGTGGCTATAAGCTGGCATTTAAAGCGCTCCTGCTCGAGAGGTTCCTTGGGAATGATAAAGTCTTCATCGCCGAGGATCTCCTCTTCCTCGGAGGGTGGGAGATAATTGCTGTCCTCCGAGTCCCCATATGTGGTCTGTTCATCAAAGCTGTCCTGCCCGCCTTCCTGTTCATCTTGTTCAGATTCTACCTCAGCAGGGTCTTTGTTGTCCGGGGTGTCGTCTTCTCTGGTGTTGGTAGTGTTTTCTCTTGGGCGATGTGGCCTAGGGTGCCAGTTTCCGGGTTGTGTACCAGGCGATTTATTCTCGACCGGATTCTCCTTATCATCGTCGAGAGCGTCGTAAGGTGTATCCTTCATACACATGTCATACCAGGAAGTGGTCTTCCTGTGTCGAGCAGGTAATAAGCTCTGGCCTTGCCCCTCATTGTCGTCCAAACCGTCGATGTCTTCGGGGCAGGGATCAAGCGTGTTGGTTAGGTCTTCCACAGTGGCTACGAGCTGGGTGGCGGGTGGGAAAAAAAATTCTCCATCGTCCGCTGAAAGTTCGAACCGAACATAGTTCGGCGACGGGTCATTTGCCAGGGATAGGTTTTTTTAGCGATTTTAGTATGTCACCCATGGGCGCGTGTTGGAAGACATCTGCGGCGCTGAACTTGAAGATCAATAACCGATCGAGTTCGGTATATGCGGGCTCGCAGGGTTCGGAGTTCGACGTCAGAGGTGAGTCCGGGGTTTCGTTGATGAATCTGCATGCAGCTCCAACGCCGCGGAATCAGTAGCCCCCGTGATGGAGTCAAGCTTCCCATCGTCGGGCAATTTGATCTGCTCCGGATTTAAAGCCGGGGCTGCTACAGGAGCTATCTCCTGGGTGCTGCCCGATGACAGGTTTAAGCCATGTTCATCGAGGCAATGGGGAGCGGCTGCCGTGGTCTCGAATCCGTCGAAGATCAAATCTCCACGGATGTCCGTGACGTAATTCAAGCTCCCGAATCTGACCTGATGGCCAAGGGCGTAGCTGTCGATCTGCTCCAGATGGCCAAGCGAGTTGGCCTGCAGTACGAAGCCGCCGAATACGAAGATTCGTCCGGGGAGGAAGGTTCCTCCTTGGACAACGTCATTATTGATGATCGAAGGGGCCATCGAGCCTTCTGCCAACGGCACAGTGGAACTCTCAATGAAAGCATCAATGTCGGTGTCAAAACTGGCGGATCTCGGGTAGGGGGTCCCGAACTGTGCATCTAGGATCGATGGTAACAGGAGACAGGGGACACGATGTTTACCCAGGTTTGGGCCCTCTCTATGGAGGTAATACCCTACTTCCTGCTTGATTGATCTTGATGAATATGAGTATTACAAGAGTTGATCTACCACGAGATCGTAATGGCTAAACCCTAGAAGTCTAGCCTAGGAATATGGTAATGAGTATATGTGGTGTCCTTTCCGGACTATCCCCTTCGGTTTATATAGACACCGAGGGGATCTAGGGTTTACATGGAGTCGGTTACATAAAAAGGAATCTTCGGTCGCCAAGCTTGCCTTCCACACCAAGCAGAGTCCAATCCGGACACGAGTATGGTCTTCGATCTTCACAACCCATCAGTCCGGCCCATGGATATCAGGCCAGACGTCCGAGGACCCCTTAGTCCAGGACTCCCTCGGGGGGGGGGGCTCCTTTGCTTCTTTCCCCTCCCTTCCACTATGGCCCAATAAGGCCCATATACCTCTGGGGGGGTTCTGGTAACCTCCTAGTGCTCCGGTATACTCCCGTTTTCACCCGGAACCATTCCGATGTCCAAACATAGGCTTCCAATATATTGATCTTTACGTCTCGGCCATTTCGAGACTCCTCGTCATGTCCGTGATAAAATCCGGGACTCCGAACTACCTTCGGTACATCAAAACACATAAACTCGTAATACCGATCGTCACCGAACGTTAAGCGTGCGGGCCCTACTGGTTCGAGAACTATGTAGACATGACTGAGACATGTCTCCGGTCAATAACCAATAGCGGAACCTGGATGCTCATATTGGTTCCTACATATTCTACGAAGATCTTTATCGGTCAAACCGCATAACAATATACGTTGTTCCCTTTGTCATCGGTATGTTACTTGCCCGAGATTCGATCGTCAGTATCTCAATACCTAGTTCAATCTCGTTACCGGCAAGTCTCTTTACTCGTTCCATAATGCTACATCTCGTAACTAACTCATTAGCTACATTGCTTGCAAGGCTTATAGTGATGTACATTACCGAGAGGGCCCAGAGATACCTCTCCGACAATCGGAGTGGCAAATCCTAATCTTGATCCATGCCAACTCAACAAACACCATCGGAGACACCTGTAAAGCACCTTTATAATCACCCAGTTACGTTGTGACATTTGGTAGCACACAAAGTGATCCTCCGGTATTCGGGAGTTGCATGATCTCATAGTCATAGGAACATGTATAGTTATGGAGAAAGCAATAGCAACAAACTAAACAATCATCGTGCTAAGCTAACGGATGGGTCAAGTCAATCACATCATTCTCTAATGATGTGATCCCGTTAATCAAATGACAACTCATGTCTATGGTTAGGAAACATAACCATCATTGATTCAACGAGCTAGTTAAGTAGAGGCAAACTAGTGACACTCTGTTTGTCTATGTATTCACACATGTACTTAGTTTTCGGTTAATACAATTCTAGCATGAATAATAAACATTTATCATGATATAAGGAAATATAAATAACAACTTTATTATTGCCTCTAGGGCATATTTCCTTTAGTTCGGCACCAACACGCCCTCCACCAGTGGCCCGCTTCTTGAGGCTCTCCTCCTCTATGGCTTTTGCTTTGACGCGACGACTTTGACGCGGCGATTTTGCAGCGTCGCTAAGTTGATCTTCCGGACGAGCGCGATGTTTGGATCCTCCAGCACTTCCACCACTTCTTCCATCTCTGGCAGGCTCTCCTCCAGTTCCATGCGGCGGTGGCAATGGGTGGGAAGAAGAGAGTGGGAGAAAATGGCGGGAATTGGGTGGAGAGCAGCGGGATGGAAGAAGAGAGTGGGGATTTTGCCGAGGAAACAGGGCAGGCAGCTACAAAAGCATGGGCTCGGCCTGCCTTTTGGGTGGGTCGGGGGTACCGGAGTTGTACGTGTCTGCTATGCGAACTCCCGCAAGCCCCCCTGTGCATGTTTGGTTCCAGTTTGCTGGGAAAACGTGGACCGGACCGCTCGGCGGACAGATACAAGACCGTGTTGGATGACACAACTAGTCTGGACTGCTCGGTCCGGGCGTATGCGGGTGGTTCGAGGTCGCCATTGGAGATGCCCTAAGAGCATATTAATGTTACACGCACGACCCATGGCGCAATGGTTGATTCTATGTTGAGAATCAAAGTTTGGCATAATTTAGTGCACGAAATTTGCCTATCCCCAAGACACCACGCCTTACAATTAAGAAATTTTTGTTTTTTAGATGGACCTAACAAACTGGAAGAAAGGGAGTACTTAAGTTTGAAGCTTTTAGACATTTAATGGCTGATGGTGATTCTCATTTGTTGTATGGTGCATTAAAAACAGTTCTAGAGTGTCGTCACCTTAGCATCCTCAAATTATTAGTCAAGTAGGATTAATTATTAGGAAAACTAGGTTGATGTTGCGAAAAGGCTACTAATCAGTTAACGAAGGATTTGCAAATATACTCACTTACAGGATTTTTCCGGTTGCAATACACCCCAAATGGCACTGTTACAATAATAAGATGATGCTTTGGTTTATTCCATAGCAAATGGTTATCTCACCAAAGAATACTACCATGGTGAACTGGTGATAGACTATTGCAACTGAAAAATGTTCTGTTGTGGTAGGAACAAAAACGATTGTGGTGGGACACTAAAAATTGTTGTGATTGGCATCCCAACAATTTTTTTGTTGTGATAACATCTTGACACAATGACTGTGCATACACATGCATGATTACATCAGAAAAATACAACATACTATACGACATGCATTACAAAAAGCTGTATAGTATGTTCAAAAGCGAAAGCATCGGCCAAAAAAAAGTATGTTCAGAAGCCAAAGCATCGGCACATTAAATAATTTAAAAGCGAATATACCCAAAAATACATAGGTGAATACATTTAAGGTCTGAAAAGGGTACATTTTCTAGTTTCTAGAGACAAAGACCCAACCAAATGAAATACTTTGTTTCCACTACCATTCTTCATTCCATGTTAATAGATTAAACTTCAGGACAGCAAAGCTCCCATTGATCTTCGCTTCAGTCATATATTTCCATCCTGCAAGGCACTGAGCAAACCAATTAGTTATTAGATAGTATAAAGGCTAAGGTGAAGCAACTTTTTTTTTGCGGGAGCTAAGGTGAAGCAACTAATTTGATTCAGTTCTACATGTATTAGTCTACACAATTTATAAGGAAAAAAAGATGGATACTACTCCCTCCGTATATTATGGGACGGAGGGAGTATAATTTTTATGGGAATCGAAACATGATATCCAAGTCAGGCTAATGTTCAGCGCTCACAAAGGCAAAATAGCAACTTTACATCTCTACAATATACTGCTTTGCACAGGTGCTGGTTGATGGCGGAGTACTGAACAACTTAACATGGCTACAGAGAAGTGGAATAAGTTTGGAAGTAATGATTCATAGAGTATTGTTAATTCTTTTATAGAAATTGACTGTTTAACCTTCAACATGATGTTTAAACCGTCATAGTTTAACTACCGTGCACAACAGCAAAACAAGGAGCATCTAGGGATAAAAAAAATGGTAAACCAGAATTTCCTCTTCAAGACTATTGTATGGTAAACTGTAAAAGTGTAAACTGTTCAAGAACATCTTGGAAATCAAATGGAGAAAGAATCATTAAGGTTGAGGCACGAAGCATCATAGTAAAAAGAAATGGTTACATAGCACACAGAAATGAATTATATTTTTTAACACTTGAATTATTGCGAACCAGTGAGATGATGGTAAGATCAACTTACCTGTTGTGGTCGCAATAGTTGAAGCTAAAGGCGTCAACAGTGGTCCTTTTCGTAGTAGGAACTTGCTCTAATTATGTAGACCTGCATCATTTATGTAATAGAGGTTGCATTGTTAGTCATAGTAAATTAATATACATGGATCGTCCCCATCATTATGTCTTAATGATCCCTTTTTGTTCATTTGTATTCCAGTTTCGAAATGCAGTAACTCGATCAACATCACATCATTGTTTGACTGCACAAAAACATCGAACTTAAAATGTGAACATTCATGTGGATAACACCAGTAACTCAGCAATCAATTTTTTTAGAAGCTTTAGAATCATATAATGCTCATTTTGAAGTCCATAAGAAATGACTTATCAACTCAAACCGCATGTGGTTTTAACTTTTAAGACATACCTCGAGTTCCAAACATGGCTCTAGAACAACTTCTAGAATCTCACCTTAAACTTTGTCCTCTGGACTTGCTGGAACACCAAGCAATCACCATCAGCTAGGTTGTGGCCGATGGCAAACATTTTCCACCCAGTGCCGATGGCACCATGTTGGGCAATGTAAGGCATGGGAAACTCCCCATCCTCTTCATCCACCAGAAAGATCATCTCATCAAACCGTGGGAGATAGCTCTTCTTGAATTGCCGCGGGATTGTCTGCAAGATATCCGGCCAAATCAACATCGAGTAAGCCATTACCGTCTAGATGGGATGGAAATAATGCATCGTCAATTGTAGTCTTCTTGCTTTACCAGCAAGCTACCCGTGGCATAAGAATGGGTCATGGGCTTGATGAAGGAGGGGTGAGCAGAGGACAGCTGGTTATTGAGCTCTTTGGCCTTGGTGAAGGCGTAGTCTCTAGCTTCGTCGGTCGCGTACACACGATCAGGTGGTAATCCCCTTCTATTAACATATGCCCTGTTGAAATTAAGCAAGATTTAGACCTGTATAAGTATCCATATTCCTATGCATCACAAATTTCGATGGGAGGAACAGTTTGGGTGAGACATGGGTGTACCTCGGGGCTTTCTTGTCGCGGTAATCAGGTTGCTTGGGGAGACTGGCGACGCGGCCGGACCGCCGGGTCGGGGGCGGCGGCGGGCGAAGATACCGCAGCTTCAGCTCCTGGATCTGCCGCACCAAGCAAATCAGACGGGGTAAGGAACCGGACAGCGAAGCACCTCTTTTGTGAGGAAGGAGGGGTGGAACTGACCGGCATGGGCTTGACGGCGGCCTCGCGCACGGCGGCGGAGAGGCGGTGCAGGCGCAGCTCCTCCAGCTTCCGCTTGTTCTCCTCCACCTGCCTCCTGCGCTGCTCCTCGTACGAGTTGGGTTCAGCCATCGCGCTCGCTCCGGCTGCCGACCTTGGGGGAGCGAGGTGGGGGGGGGAATTGGGGGGGAAACGGGGCGATTTGGGGGCAAGCTTGGGCTTGGGCCGTCCCCGTTGTCGGCCGCTTGGGTGGGTTCTCAATCTTCTTTGCCGTGACCCCAAAACAGCGCGAATGCTATATCTCGCTTATAGCGAGTATAGCACTCCTCTCTCTGTCACATGTGTTCATGGCATCAAATTGCAAAAGTATGGTAAATGCCATCAAAGAAGGTATGGGAGGCCAGTGTGCAAGCATTGTCAAGGAGATTATAGCAGCATCAAGACACTTTGTCAGATGTTCCTTCATCTTCGAAGGATGAGATACCAATATTGAGGCACACAACCTCGCTAAGCATGATCTTGGATTTTCATTGGGACGCCATATGTGGCTCCTTAATACTCTGGACCTAAATTGAATTCCCATCAACCTTGTCTATGTTCCGTAATAAAGAGTGTGGTAAGACAAAAGAAAGGTCAGATCTCTCGCTTCCCCTAAGAAAAGATTTGTCTAAAGAAAAAAAAGATCACTCGCTTGCTCGGCGGGAGTACTGGCTTTTCTGCTATTCCATTTCTTTTTATTTTTATTTTTTTGGTTTTCTTTTGTTTCTTCAGCACTTTTTCTTTGGTTTCTATTTCCTTTGTTTTTACCGATTCTCTTTGTTTCTTTTATGGTTCTTAATGATTTTTCTTCTTTTCCCCCCTTTGTTTATTTTTGTTCTTTCTTGGTTTTCATTGGTTTTTTCTCTTTTGTTATTTTTCTTTGTTTGTTTTCTTGGGTTTCTTTGTTTTCATTCTTTTTTGTTTTCCTCGGTTTTCACTAATTTTCATTCTTTTTGCACTTGTTTCCTCGTTTTGTTTTTTGTTTTGTTTTTTCTTCGGTTTATTTTGTTTCTCTTTTGGCTCTCATTGTTATTTTTATTTTTCTTTGTTTCTTTGGCTTTCATTCCACATTCTTTTGTATATGTCAACAACATTTTTGTAATACATGTTTAACATTTTTTACATACAAGTTTAACATTTTGTAATACATGGTCACCATTTTTCTATACATATTTTAAATATTTCTAAATGCTTGATTAACACTTTTCAAGTACAATATTAACTTTTTTTTGAATACATGGTCCACATTTTCTCTATACGCATTTTTGCATTTTGAAATGATTGATTAACTTTTTTCAAATACACCATTCACATTTTTTAATACATGATCGACAATATCTCTATACAAATTTAATATTTTTCAAATGCTTGATTAACATTTTTTAAATACTTGTATAATTTTTATAAATGATTGATTAATATTTCCTAAATACATGATCAACTTTTTCTAGTACACATTTAGCATTTTTCTAATATTTGGTTAACATTTTTAAAATACCTGGTCAATATTTTTTCCATACACATTAACAAAATCAAATGCTTGCTTAATATTTTTCAAATACAAGATTAACATATTTAATACATGACAACATTTTATTCCTATACACATTTATCATTTTAAAATCCTTGATTAACATTTTTCAAATACAATTTTGATTTTTTTAATACATGGTCATCATTTGTTCTATACACATTAGACATTTTTTAATGCTTAACTAAAAAATTTAAAATACTTGTTTAACATTTTTTGAAATGCTTGATTAATTTTTTTTAAAGACATGATCAATTTGTTTCACACATTTTATATTTTTGTATACATTTTTCATATACACAAAAAATATTTTCTTTATACACATTTACCAATTTCCAGATGCTTGGTTAACATTTTTAAAAAATATTTTATTTATTTATTTTCTAAATATTTATTTAGAATATTTGGAACTATAAATAGAAGTAAAATAAGAATAAAAGCGAAAACAAAAACGTGACAAAAATGAGGTCGTGGCCTCCCACATTTTTTGTTTGGATTAGACAACTCGTCCTTTTTGTAGGTACAATTCCTTGCCCCTTGCGTTTCGGAGATTGTTGTTAGAAACAGTTTGGGACTGATTTGTTTTCTAGTGCACAAAGAGAAATAATCCCTGGACTACTGAGAAGATTGTTATAATCTCCCAAGAAGTTTGCTACCGAGAAGATTGCTGCTTCCTAGAAGTTTGTTACAAACTTCTGTAAAAGTTATCTGCAATGTTTCGAGAAGCTTAATATCGAGAAGATTGCTACTTCCGAGAAGTTTGCTATAAACTTCCTCGGAAGTTATTTGTGCTGTAGAAAAGATTGTCATGTCTCGAAGAGTTTGTTATCGAGAAAATTTTGTGTCGGAGACGATCCCAAAAACATATTGCTGAAGTGAAGCAATTGTTCTTCGGAGTGTCCAAGAAGATTGAAGGTGAAGCGAGGACGTAGTATTTGTTTTACTGTTCTTCTTTCTCTTATTTGAGTCATAGGACCACCATACTATTAAAAGGGTTATAGGTATTTGATACTTAAGTCTATTGTGATGTGTAGCCGAATCCTATGGAAGACTGAGAGAAATCTCTTTGAGTCTGAAACTTTACTCGCCAGCCAAAGACGTTGTTCTTATGGGCCGCGAGAGATATGTTTTAGACAGACGAGTCAGCTTTACTTGTTCCTTAAGTAAAGTTGTTGTGTGATGTCTACTACACAAATTTATTCTTGTAGACACGAGTTGGGCCTCCAATCGCAGAGTTCTATAGGACAGTAGCAATTTTCTCTCAAGTGGATGACCTAAGATTTATCAATCCGTGGGAGGTGTAGGATGAAGGTGGTCTCTCTCAAACAACCCTGCAACCAAATATAAGAAATCTCTTGTGTCCCCAACACACCCAATACAATGACAAATTATATAGGTGCACTAGTTCAGCGAAGAGATGATGATAAAAGTGTAATATGGATGGTATAAATATATTTTTATAATTTGAATAAATAAAAACAGCAAGGTAGCAAATAGTAAATGGGCACAAAAATGGTATTGCAATGCTTGAAAATGAGGCCTAGGGTCCTTACTTTCGCTAGTGCAATCTCTCAACAATGCTAATATAATTTGATCATATAACCACCCCTCAAAGTGCGATGAAGAATCACTCCAAAGTTCCTATCTAGCGGAGAATATAAGAAGAAATTATCTGTAGAGTACGAAACCACCTCGAAGCTATTCTTTTCGATCGATCTATCCAAGAGTTCGTACTAAAATAACACCAAATAATTTCAGATTCATAATACTCAATCTAACACAAAGAACCTCAAAAAGTGTCCCAAGATTTCTATCGGAGAAATAAAGACAAGAACGTGCATCAACCCCTATGCGTAGATTACCCCAATGTCACCGCGAGAATCCGCAAGTTGAGTGCCAAAACACATATGAAGTGAATCAATATGATACCCCATTGTCACCACGAGTATTCATATGCAAGACATATATCAAGTGCTCTCAAATCCATAAAAGTATTCAATCCGATAACAAGGAAATCTCAAAGGAAAAAACTCAATTCATCACAACAAGATATAGAGGGGAAAACACCAAATGATCCGACTATATCAACAAAGCCCGCGATACATCAAGATCGTGCCATCTCAAGAACACGAGAGAGAGAGAGAGATTAAACACATAGCTACTGGTACAAACCCTCAGCCCCGAGGGTGGACTACTCCCTCCTCATCTTGGTGGCCGCCGGGATGATGAAGATGGCCACCGGAGATGATTCCCCCCTCCGATAGGGTGCCAGAACGGGGTCTAGATTGGTTTTCGGTGGAGTACAGAGCCTTGCGGTGATGGAACTTTTGATCTAGGTTAACCCCGAGGATTTTCGGAATATTTAGTAATTTATAGGGTAAAGAGGGGTGCGGGAGGCCACTGAGGTGGGCACAACCCACCTGGGCGCGCCTGGGCCCCCAGACGCGCCCTGGTGGGTTGTGCCCCCCCTCAGGGCACCCCCCAGGTGCTGCTCTAGCCCATCAGGAGTCTTCTGGTCCATAAAAAATCCTCAAAAAGTTTCACGGTGTTTGGACTCCCTTTGATATTGATTTCCTGCGATGTAAAAAAGAAGCAAAAACAGCAACTGGCACTGGGCACTGGGTCAATAGGTTAGTCCCAAAAAATGATATAAAGTTGCTATAAAATGATTGTAAAACATCCAAGAATGATAATAAAATAGTATGAATACTTCATAATTTATAGATACGTTGGAGATGTATCACCGTGTGCATTTGAAATATGACCGTTGGAAACGTGTCGATTGGCCATTAGATGGACCACGTGTCCTAAATGATCATTTCCCTTGTAGGAAGGTTGTGGCTATAAATAGCCACCCTGCACCAACGTTGTTCGTTGGCTACTTTGCTTGAGATTCCGAAAATATTGATTGAGCACCCCTCTTTGAGAGTTTCGTGTTTAAAATCCACTGAGAGAAAATCAAGAGCCGAAAACTTAGATAGTGGTTGAGCATCACAAAAGATCTAAGTTGAGAGTTCTTGTGCCTATTACTCTTGAGAGTTGCTAACTCTCTACACGGTTAGGCGTTAGCTTGAGTGATGAAGAGTAACTGTCGTCTCTGAGTCAAAGCCTTCAGCAACCAAGAGTCATTGTGGTTTGCGAAGAGCACCAAAAGTAAATGTGGTCACCGAAGAAAAAGTTTGTCGAGTGTTTGGAGATTTCCTAGAAGAATCTACCACGAGTAAAATCAATTAAAGTTCAAGGAAGTTCACGTTGAGGAGAATAGGACGAAAAGAGTTTATCTTTTGTATTTAATCACAAGTACTTCCAACCAAGTGTAGCTCTTTTGCAGAAGTGAATTGTTTTACAAATCTTTTGTCGGCCTTGAGCACCATAGGTAATTTCTATCCTATCGCATCTCCTTCGGCAGTTTATTTTCGGTGCTCTTGGTAGTCAATATCTATCTATGTATTGTGATACTTGATCTTCGAAGCATTCCTTTCAGTACTGTGGCAATGTTGTGTTGCATATTTGCTTTCACGGTACTTGAGGTTGTTTTTCTGTATGTTCAACTACTTTTCATATGGCGCTACTTAGTCATTCTGCTAAGTCTTGCTCTGATGAACATTTTGCAGTATTGTGCATGTTTTGTATCTATGATGTGAAAATTGTTTCGAGTGTGAAATTGTTTCGTGTGTAAAATTGTTTCATGTGTGCAATTCTATCAATATTGATAGTTTTGTTTCTGTAGTAGTTTTGTTTTGTAGAAATGAAACCGCTTAGTTTTATTTCTATAGTAGTTTTGTTTTGTAGAACTAAAACTGCTCAGCTTTGTTTCTATATTAGTTTTGTTTCGAAAACCATTTTATTTCGGGAACAATTTTGTTTCAGAAACAGTTTTTTTCGGAACTAATTTTGTTTTGGAAATAGTTTTCTTTCATGGAACGGGAACAATTTTGTTTCAGAACTAATTTTGCTTCAGAAATAGTTTTCTTTCATGGAACTGAAACAACTCCGTGTATTATCCGCTATGTTGTGTTGAGAGTATTCAACGTTACGAAGGAAAAAATTGAATCTGCTATTCACCCTACTCTGGTCGATATACTTAGGTCGTACACTTTCCTTTCTGTTCGCACCGAGTTTGCTTTCCTTTTTATTCTTCTTCATTCTCCACATCTGAACCCTAAACCCAGCCGAGATCATAGATCACTCCAAGGAGGCTTCCCAGGTTGCTTCCTTTTGTCCATTCCTTCTCTTCAATGGATTAGGGCATCAACCATGTCGTGTGAAGGTTCCTCCTCTTCGCGCCCATCTCTCTTGTTTTTTATCTATGGCAATTTTATTATCCATTCCATTTCATGGCAGATGCCTATATGGATTCCGACATATGCACATTGAGAGGATAGTACAGTAGCAGTTTTTTGCTAGTTAGGTTTTTTGTTTTGTTTAGTTCAACTTTGATGTTTGAGGATTGACCCAGAACTTTAATCTCCTCATTTGATTGCCCTGCTAGATACCCTTTTCAGGAGTACCTCATAATCGATCTCCATGTAGCTGTAATCAATTTTATTGCCCATGGTACATCTTGTTCGTTTTGTTTCCTAGTTAGGTTTTTAGTAGTGTCCTCTTTCTCCTTTTATCAAGGGGGAAGAGTGTTGGAAATATGCCCTAGAAGCAATAATATTGTATTATTATATTTTTCATATTCATAATTAAGATTTTATATTCTATGCTATAATTTTTATGATCCTGGAATGTGCGATTCGGTGGAAAAATCATATGCACGTGTGGAATGAAAACGGTAAAATAAGATTCCTGGTCTCGCCTCTAAGACTAGCTCAAGTGTTGTTGGTGATCATATTTTCCGGATCTTAGGATATCGTTAAGTGTAATGATAGTCTTAAAACAACTTTGAGAGTATGTCGTTGAAAGAATGATCGTATTGAATCGACCCAGACTTATTTGTTATACTTTGAGATACAATCGTGAGAAGTCAATTTTTATAACACAGAGAGTTAACATGTGTTTTAGTTCCTTAGACCATGAGAGTATCATAGTCACTTCTTATCGTACGATGAACTTTGGGGTTGCTCAAACATCATCTATAACATGATGATCACAACAGAAACTTACAGGTTCATTGGAAAGTTTGACAAGGGACTACATAGCTCAAGAGTGAGATTTGCTCCTCCTACGATGGAGAGATATTTGTAGGGTCCTCTCGATGTGACGGCATCCATCATCGTCTGGCCAGACACATGTTACTAGGTCACGGGGATGCCGGAACATGTCAACGAGAAAGAAGAACAAAACCAGTAACGAAGAGACCGTATAGTAAGCATGTGTATGACTCAAGAGGATACCGATATATCTCATCTCGGGTTTTTTAAAGTATTGTGAAGCAAAGGGAATAGCACATGATAATCAAAGGTTCACTTGAATGTCATTCATGTACACATAGTGATCAATATGGACATCCATGATTCTGCTATCGGTCATTGAACGAAAAGGGTTTTGTTCATGTGTATGTTTTACCGAACCTACCGGGTCACAAGCTTAAGGTAATCACGATCTGTTGAGTGTTAGCAGGACAAGAGTAATGAGAAAATATTTATGAAATAGTTTCATTAAATATTTGAAATAGTTTCGAGAGGAACCGGATGCATTTCAGGGTCACCGAAAAGGTTTCAGGATTTACCGTGTAACACAGATAAATTATATATAGGTGGAAATAGTTTCCGATGATGTTAAATTAATATTAAAAGGCTCTAAATATGATTACAAGGCTTTTATATTATTTAAATATCAACGGGCCTTAAAAGGCCAAGTGGTGGAAAGCTACTTGGGCCACTTGGGCCCAATAGAGGTGGCGCCCCCTTCTCCCTTGTAGAAGGAAGTTAGAGGTCGAATTTGAGGGGGTTTCCCTCTCCTCATCGTCGGTCAAGGGGAACCCCCCCCCCTTGTGTGGCGCCTTCTCCCCCTCCTGCAACCTATATACTGGAGGTTTTGGCACTTTTGGACACACAAATTTTGAAGCCTCCTCTAGTTCTCTAGTTTTAGTTCTAGTTGATCCAGTTAGAGCTAGACGTAGATCCTCTAATCCTCATAATTAGAATCTAATCTTAGGTAGTTTACATAGGACAAAAGCACGGTAAGAAGTAGCCCCCGAGACTCATGGCCGGCGCGAGCGACCAACCTAGGGATCAAATCTCCTCGGAAACCGTATTGCACTTTGAATTTTCTGCATTGAATCATCAATGCAGTAGTCCTTCAGACTCGAGTTAGGCAAGATAGCCGATCCAAGGACATTATCTCCTCGGGAACGAGCTCACATTGACATTAGCGAGATGCACCTTGGTAGGGAAGATGTCAAAGGTCGGAAAAAAATATTTCGCTAGCAAAATTGTAACGCAATACACCTTGACAAGAAGATGTCCTGCCTCTTGGAAGTGTTAGTATCCTGGAAAAACTGAAAAACTTATGTAAAACACTATGGTTGAATAAAGTCAATACTTTTGGTGCCAACCAAAATTGGTCTTAAAATTTAATTTGTGGTTCCCTTGCTTTAACTTGATTTGCTTCCGTTCTCAAGGCTTTGAGCCAACCAACCTTCAGCTTCAACCTCCTTGTCCCAAAGACACTCACGGAACTCTTCTCAAGCCAATTTAGTCGAACTTAATTTAAGTGGCGAAGAGAAGCAAGGCAATCCGACTATTGGTCAGAGACTCAGGGTGAAAAAGGAGCAATAGTAAAAGGCTTCAAAACGACTTCAGGAAGAAAGCACTTAGACCATTACGACCCAAATTAAAGTAAGGGCTTTAACATCCCCCAAGTCTGACTTGACTTGGGTAAATTAATTAGAATAAAGAGAACATCTTTATTCAACACATATGATGCCTCACCGGACTAAAAAAAATGAAAATTTAAAAATCTAAGTATGGAAGTAATTTAGCTTGTTTATGCTCCCGAAGTTGATTACACGGTCTAGGCCTGTGGCGGGACAAGGTCCCAGTCCCCAAGCCGGTCTCGATGTGGTGGAGTGAGGAGCTCGACCCGGTGAAGTGACAACACGACACGGTCGACGTTGCGAGGTGAAGACCCCGGTCCAGCTGACGTGACAAAGTAGGTCGGCGAGGTGATGTTGAAGCCCCCACGTTAACCGACATGATGGAGCAGGTCGCCGTGGTGGACATTGGCTTGATGAAGTGACGACACGACGATGATGTTGGACGGAATTCGTGACATGGTTGACGTCGGCTTGATGAACCGACGATGCGGCGATGCCGACACACCTGACCCACGCAATCCGTGGGGGGACGAAGTGGTCTTGGCAATGTCGGACTCCTGGTCGGCTAACTGAGGTGGCGATTGATATGTCTCCATCATATCTATAATTTTTTAATGTTCCATGCCAATATTATACAACTTTCATATACTTTTGGCAATTTTTTATACTATTTTTGGGGACTAACATATTGATCCAGTGCCCAGTGCCAGTTCCTGTTTGTTGCATGTTTTTTGTTTCACAGAAAATCCATATCAAGCGGAGTCCAAACGGGATAAAAACTGACGGAGATTTTTTTGAAATATATGTGATTTTTGGGAAGAAGAATCAACATGAGACGATGCCCGAGGGGGCCACGAGGCAGGGGTGCGTGCCCCTGGACCTCGTGGTCACCCTGTAAGGTGGTTGGTGCCCTTCTTTCGCCGCAAGAAAGACAATATCCGGATAGAAATCGTGTTAAAATTTCAGCCCAATTGGAGTTACAGATCTCCGGGAATATAAGAAACGGTGAAAGGCCAGAATCTAGAACGCAGAAACAGAGAGAGATAGAGACATATCCAATCTCGAAGGGGCTCTCGCCTCTCCCATGCCATGGAAGCCATGGACCAGAGGGGAAATCCTTCTCCCATATAGGGAGAAGGTCAAGGAAGAAGAAGAAGAAGGGGGGCTCTTTCCCCCTCTCTCCGGGTGGCGCCAGAACGCCGCAGGGGCCATCATCGTCACCGCAATCTACACCAACGCCTCTATCATCTTCACCAACATCTTTATCACCTTCCCCCATCTTTCTACAACGGTACACTCTCCCGCAACCTGCTGTACCGTCTACTTGAACATGGTGCTTTATGTTTCATATTATTATCCAATGATGTGTTGCCATCCTATGATGTCTGAGTAGATTTTCGTTGTCCTATCGGTAATTGATGAATTGCTATGATTGGTTTAATTTTATTGTGGTTATGTTGCTGTCCTTTGGTGCCCATCATATGAGCGCGCGCGTGGATCATATCATAGGGTTAGTTGTATGTTGATAGGACTATGTATTGGAGGGCAAGAGTGACAGAAGCTTCAACCTAGCATAGAAATTGATACATACGGGATTGAAGGGGGACCAATATATCTTAATGATATGGTTGGGTTTTACCTTAATGAACGTTAGTAGTTGCGGACGCTTGCTAATAGTTCCAATCATAAGTGCATAGAAGTCCAAGTTAGGGATGACATGCTAGCAGTGGCCTCTCCCACATAAAACTTGCTATCAGTCTAGTAATGTAGTCAATTGCTTAGGGACAATTTTGCAACTCCTACCACCACTTTCCCACACTAGCTATACTAAATTTATTGCTTCTTTACCTAAATCAGCCCCTAATTTTTATTTACGTACTCTTTATATTCTTGCAAACCTATCCCGTTACACCTACAAAGTACTTCTAGTTTTAGGTAAAGCGAACATCAAGTGTGCGTAGAGTTGTATCGGTGGTCATAAAACTTGAGGAAATATTTGTTCTACCTTTAGCTCCTCGTTGGGTTCAACACTCTTACTTATTGAATGAGGCTACAATTGATCCCCTATACTTATCAAGACCTTTTTCTGGCGCCATTGCCGGGGAGTTATAGCGTGGGGTGAATATTCTCGTGTGTGATTGTTTGCTTTATCACTAAGTAGTTTTTATTTTGTGCTCTTGTTTTCTATCTTTAGTTATGGGTAGTGTCGGGGATATACCCCGCGGTATGACCCGGCCAGAGATATGACCCGGCTGGGACTTGATGTTTCATTGGTGACCCGGCAGACTATGAGCCGGCGGGAACAATTAAGCATTGTAAGCTGGCAGACATAGTCATGTAACCTGGCAGACACATTCATGTAACCCGGCAGACACAGTCATGTAACCCGGTAGACACAGTCATGTAACCCGGCAGACACAGTCATATAAGCCAGATAGTTAAGCAGACAGTTAAGTCAGACAGTTAAACCAGACAGTTAAGCCAGATGGTAAATCAATAATTAAGAAGTCCGAAACGTTAAGAAGCCCATGTAGAGAAGTCAGAATAGTTAAGTCTTAAGTCCGAGTTGGACTCTACATGTAACCCGCCCCTTCAACATATATAAGGAGGGGCAGGGCACCCCAAGAGGGACAAGTCGAATAATCATTAAGGACTAGTAAATGTGCACGTGCAATGCACGTATGGCCACAAGAGTAAACTTTTATGTACATCTTAGTTATGAGACAATTATTTAAATAAACACCATTGCTAAGTGGATCGTTCGTATAATCATCCTCTTAACTCGTTTTTGTGGGATAAAATTTGCCACGATATGTAGGATATCATGAAATATGAATGAATGTGCAGAAGCTATACAGTGGTGCAACAATATATAGTGGTGTCAAAAGTTGGTTGTAAAAAGGGTCAAAAGCTGGTGATGTCAAAAACTGTCAAAAGAAGATCTTCATAACCAAATGATAAATGCCACACGCGTGACACAAAGTAACACCACCCTGACGTTTGTTATAACTAAAATTGCCATACAAATCATAGATGCCCACGTTGGGATGGTCGAAGTAGACCCGGAGCTCCACGAGGAGCAACATGTCCCGGGTTGGAGGACCGAGTCAAACTCCTGCCCCGACGATCAGCCTGTGACGTCGACCCACCGCCAGCAAACGCACCCAGAGAGGCAGACACTGCCACAACGGAAGAGAGACACACCGGCCACCGAGTATCCACTTCGGCGCCCTGGCCCGTCATCGACTCCTCAAGCAAGCTCCTTCCCCGCGGTCCAACGCCAAGATCACCACCGAGCACCCTTTGCCCTACCTCCACGCCCGCGGGAAGGAACCATAGCAACACCTCAGGCCGCTGGACGCCGGATCCGGTGCCCGCCACTGGGTCCGGCCCACGCTTACAACCCAAGGACACCTAGAGGAACAGCCCCCCGGCAACCGTTCCGTTCCTCGCACCGGCCCCCGCATGGCCCGGCGCCTGCGGAGCACGCCGATGCGCCGCCTCCGGCCGCCGCACCACGCGCCCACCGCCACGTCGCAGGGCCCTGCGGCAGCCCCACGCTGCCAACAACAGCCGTCGTCCTGCACCGGCCCCTCTGAGCAGAGGAGAAGAAGGGGCCCCGCCGCCGCCGCGCCAACCGGGCTTTGCCCGAAAGCGCTAGGCGGCGGCAGCGAGAGAGAAGGGGGAGAGATGGGGATTGGGGTCCGGCGGCTAGGGTTTCCCCCGCCCCCGCCGGCGCTCGCAGGAGCATCTTGCGAGGTGAGGGAGGGGCAGCCAACACCTAGAATGGATCTTTTTAGAAGATAAAAAATTGATTTGGAGGAAGTCGCACTCACTCACAATCTTTTTTTAAAAAAAACTCACAATCTCTCTCCGGCCACTGCCTAATACTCCAGCAATATGTAACCATTAGTTAGTAGGAGTACTAAAAACTGATGATAAAAAAGTTAGTTATCCTCCCCACCGCCCCCTCAGTCCCTCTACATTTCTGTCCCCGTTCCCCATTCTCCCATGGTGGCCACATCCCTCACCCCACAGCCTGGCGCCCTTTCTCATGAACGCCGGCGCTCACTGGTCCGGCCAACGCTCCCCTTCGTCACCACCGCCGGTACTCCCTGGTCAGGTGGAGGCTCCCCTTCGCAGTCGCTGCTCTTCCTCCCCTTCATGTCGAATCGGTCACCGAAGTGGCCGGGGAGGCCCTCGAGGTCGGCATGCTCGCGCCAGCGCTAGGCGCCGGTGGAGGCAGAGGCGGAGGCGTGGCACTCGCATGCGCCTTCTCTACCCCGCTCCTTCTCCGAATCCGGTGGCCGAAGTGCTCGAGGAGGCGCTCGAGCTCGGCATGCTCGCCGGCGACGGGCTTCTCGCTCCTCCGGATGCCCTCGCCGTCGCCGCCATGAGCCTCTCCATCCTCTCTTGCGCGGTCGTCTGGGCCCAGGCAAGTCTCTCTCTCCAACCCCGCCGCCTGCTCCACCCCTGTAAATTCGGTTCGTCGCCAGGTGCATCGCCTCATTGAGAAATCACCATGAATGTTCCCAAGACCATGTCTAATTTATTCTGTTATAGGGCTTTGTTAGAAAAGCTGATTTAACTAAGTATTATTCTGCTCTATATTGCAGCACTGGTTGACATGATACAATATCTTTTCAAAAGATGATACATTATCTTCATGAAAGAAAGGAAGTTGGAGAAGTTATTATTTAAGAGGAATTCAGTGTCATGTGGTTCTCAAGAGCTAAAATGGAACAACAAGTGCAAGCCTGTCATGCCTACACTAACTAATCAGGTAGCATATGCAAATTTTTAAGCATACTACATTCAGATATGACATTTGAATATAAAATCTGGCAATTCTTTTTGTAATACTATTAAGCTCGTCATGGTGGTTACCATGAATGAGTGTCCCATTTAGTATTTTTTATATGAGAAATCATCAGCTTAGTTGGTGGCTGTGTTGATGAGAAGGCCCTTAATGGTTCAGATTTCCCGAGGGAGAAGAAGGAGGTGCCGAAAGGGTATGGGAGTAACAAGTCTGAATCGAAGAGTATATATGTTTTGATTTTGAGTTGCATTGCCCAGTATTTTTATTGTTCTAAGAAATCCATGGAGATGTCTATGGAACATTTCCTTGATGTGATAGGCATATTTGTTTACCACATTCAGTTGTTGGCCCTGCTGTTGACGTCCATGGTGGCGCTGATGATGATCTTGGCAAGGGTAATGCTTTGATTTCATAGACCTGTTGCTTTGATAGCTAGAGAATTAATTTCTCAAGGACTTTGTGATTTAGTGCTCTTATGGTATTTCATAAATCTGGCAATATAAAATTAATATCTAATTCTGGTTATGTAATGACCGACTGTTATCTTGCTTCTTACTCATGTATCTTCAGATGGGGTAATGAACTTCTCTTCTTTCTCCTCATGTATGTTCAGATTTGATGTATCTGCCTGGGGTCTTGGTATGTCCTTGAGCACGCATCAGGTATGTATGTATCTGTTTGTATATTAGTGCAGTTTGTAGTTCATTCGGTGCATGTCCCTAAACCAAAGAATTTTAGACATCTCAAGTAGCAAATTACATGGTTTGGTGTGTCATACATGATTTAATAGAAAGCACCACCACAGCCTTGCGTGTGCTTGTATAGCTACATGGTGTTTCAGAGCAGCACTCTATAATTTGGCACATGGCTTCATGATTTATCGTAGCCGCTTCACAGGGTGCATGCCTATGAGTGTCTATGTATGTGCATGTGTACTCGTCATAGGACTGAGCTGAAACTAATTATGATTAATTTGCCCATTCTGTGATGTGCGCTTACGTGAATACCATTGGCACCTTTGTAAATTCTCTAAGCTAAATCCAATATTTCGGGTGTTCTTTGACCACTCAATTCACCTTTGTAAATTCTGAAAGCCAACTATTTTGACACCAGGCCAATTCAGTTAGTTACAAAATTGCAGTAGCCAAAACACTCTTCAGAATTC